>NC_089534.1:11045676-11345676 GCF_963924715.1 Thunnus thynnus
GCACGCATACACACACACACACACACACACACACACACACGCACAGACATTGGCTTGGGTAAAATGTGAGGAACAGGTCAATTAAAATGGCCTTTGACTGTCCAGAATGTTTTAATTAAAGTAGCAGTGAAATGTAAACTTGGTTCTAATTATGATTAGCCTTAATTAGCTGTCACTCTGATCTTAATTGCTTTTGAATACAGTTGACCTCCAAATGCTTAATCTCTACGCACCAACATTGATGCTTAGCTTGTGTGACCAGTTATTCAGCAATATTCGCGTTTCATTATTGTAACTGGATGTTATTAATAATATTTAGAATGTGTCTTTAAGAAGTGTTTGAAAGTAAATACATCTTCAGCTCTTAATGTGTAATTGTACCGTTCCCCTCAGGCTCTACTGGATATGGTGGTGAAGAAGAGTGAGGGTTACAGCGTGGAGCAGCTGGAGAGACTGTACTCCCTTCTCAGCCAGTGTATCTTCCAGCACCGCAGAGAGTACGACAAGACCCAGCTACTGGAGGTCAGAGAGAGACACTCGCACTACCCCTTTTTTTAAAGTTCCTTTAACGGTCCAGTTGTCAGTACAAGTCAGTCAAAGTAAATCATAGAGCAAGTGCCGTGTGCCAAGAAGGAGCCACTAAATTCCTATAACTCATTAGAGTTCTATTAAAATCTTCAACATTATGTTAAATAATACAATGCAGTGCATCAGATTAGCCTCATGACAGATTATTTTGATATTAGATTGTTTTTAAAAACATGTATAAATGCTAAAAAACTAAGCGAGAAAAGAAGCAGCAGATTAATCAATCATAAAAACAATCATTGCAGCCCCATTTGAGACATTGCTACATGATTCCATCTCCTCCGTCGACCTCTCATCTTCTCAACACACAATAGTTGCCCCAACACCTTGTTGCTAGGTAACCAGCAAGTCAATTTAAGCCTCTTAAGAGAATATGTGAACAAGGAAAATTCATTTGTAAGTGAATGTGAGACCCTCTTTTACAGCTGTTCAGCAAGGGTCATCTTTTGTGTGGGATACAAAAGAGGAGACTTCAGTAGTTGTGGAAAAGCTGAATTGAGGTCAAATGGTCTACAGCTGCTCTACGGGACTCGGAGAGGACGCCAAAGGATAAATATGTATTTTCATAACCAGACTTAACCATGTGCAAGTAGAATAGCTCGGTCCAAGTAGCTTGTTTTATGATGCGATGACACATGTTGCCACTTTGACAGTGAGGGTTTTAAACAACTGGTAACATTTATTGAACTAATAACATTCCAGGCTTGATGGAAAAGTGGACAGGGCCGTATATCTGAGAGGAGCCGTTTCAAATAATGCAATGCAAGTATCCCTTTTTTGGAGCTTAGATATAGACATCAATACACACTGAAACCGGCTGAACAGGATATTGCATCTGGAAGTCAACATGACAGAAATCACTACTAGGTGTTGCTATTGGTAGATAGATATCCACCCTTGGAGAGCCAGGCAGAAATGGTATAAATCAATATCAGGTTTGAAATTAAGGGTTCTTATTTTTTTTTTTAACCAGTGTTCTTTTTGTTCCAAAATAGGATCAAATGAGGACAGAGTGGAAAGATTGTGTTCAGTATGTATGAGTCCAGGGACCAGACTCTAAAAAGATTAATAAGAGAATCCTACATTCAACATTATTTATTCTACGTCTTAAAATCGTTTGGCTCCTGTTCTCTAAAAGGCAGATTTACAATTTTAAAAGATAATCCATGTCCAACAACCTGAGTGAGATCTAAGTAGCATGAGATATGAAATTTGGATTTGAGTTTCTTAATACGTTCATTTCTATCCTTGTCTCTTTTGAAAATACAACAAAAAATACATTTCTCACCTACCGTGAGTAAGAGTTAACGAAAAACTCAGTATAAGGTTAAAAATTTTCACTTCTAATCTGTTTTGACAATGTTCCATATAGAAAAAGCTGCTGTATATTTTCCCAGAATCCCATCTGGTCATCTGCTGCTGATGCTGCCACTGCTGTAGGATGTTAGTGTTTTCAGCGGGCCAGGAATGGCAGTGTCCTGGTGCTGGTAGCCAGAGCTGGCTGCCAGAATGTCAGAAAGACAGGGAGAGAGCAGTCAGCCAGGTGGTGCCGCCTGTCAACAGGCAGGCTGGTGGAGGGAGGGAGGGTGCACGTCTGTGTTGGTTTCATACCGCCAGCCTAAATTGGTGTTTCCAAGAGCAGAAATGTCAGCGCATTTGGCACGTGTTCTGTTTGCTTGTGTTTTCCAACACACATCTCGACTCTACAGCAGGTCATCTCCTTGTAACTCCCCAGAGAATGCAAAAACACGCGCACATACACAGAGGTATGCGGGGTTGATACTCAATGTAGGTGACACTAAGTGGTTTGAGTGTGATAGCCATTGCCAAGGTGTGTTAATCAAACACAGAGGAGGCAGAACTTTCCTTCACCAGTTTATTGCGTGTGGTCTGCGGGAAACAAACATATGCACATTCTATGCAATCATAACACTACATTCTGTAGCTTACCATGAAAATAAGACCGCAAATTCAAGGTCAGTAATAGGAGGATATGGAGCAATATTAATAAATTAATAATAATCTACCCTTCAACATTCAATGTCATAGTCTCCTTCACTCAAATATATTACATATTTTAGCTTTATGGTCTCATTTGCTACTGGTGGCACACTCTAAGGTTAGAAAGTTTCTCATTCGAAGTTACATGTTAATAACATAAGATACCACTAAGTTGGAAGCATGAAATGTCACCCAAATAGCACCACTGAATATGCATCAATTACCTACACTCAATAAAATACTCTTTAAGTAACACTAATGTATTATTACTCCGTTCTGTTTCCATACATAATGTTATAGAAACAATTATGCCAGCAAATAGCTAATTTAGGCAGTAATTTATCTTGCAGGGAAATAAGTGCAAATGTCACAACAACATTAATGTTTAAAGGTATATTATGCAGGATTTGTTGGTTGGTGTTTCAAAAATGGTCCCTCCTCCCCGGCTCAGAGAGAGAGAGAGCAGTGGTGGTCGAGCGAGCCAGAGAGTGAATGAATGAATGAATTTCATGGCAGCTACATTCTAAAGCACACATAAACGTGCCCACACCTCTGCACAACCCTGCCGGAACGTGCTGCATTGGTGGATTTTGTGTAAATGCGGAGCTTCATCCTGTCCGCTGTGGTCTCTCTGCTCTGCATGTGTGTAGCTCAGCAGCAGCCCCCCCCCCCCCCCCCCACAGAGCTGCAGCTCTTTATAACCTTAACCTATCTTGGCAATATGGATTAATTGTGAAACATAGCAACTGAACAAGTTTAACAGGCAGAACATAACATCCACCCAAGACAAACTTAATGAACTGCCTCTAGAATGATCAACTAGCATGTCAATATAATTACACATGAAACACAAAGCCAGGTAAAACATGCACTTACTTTCTTGATTAACGCACACAGGTAATCCCGAGGAAATTAACTGCTCTTTTAAACTGGTAAAATTAACCTGCTACAACTGTTTCCTGCTCTCATCTCTTTCCTCTTCACCTCCTGGGTTTTTCATTACTTACTGGTTTACTGCAGTACTAACCAGCACTAATTGGCTGCTGCAGCCACTCAACCAGCACATGAGGGGGAGGAGATATGCTCTCGCACATCACATGATCACACACACAACTCCACTCTCACTTCAAGAGTCTCCTGAACACTCAGTATGGCGGTTTAGGCCATTTCCACTTAATCCTGCATTCAGCTGTAGCACGTGTTGTTTGTGTCTACATCGTAGAGACGAGTGAAATGGAACGTGTCCATTCATTTGTCTCCTTTACCCTCCCCCTGTCCTCCTCTGGGTACGGCTTGTCTCAGTCTTCCACAAGAGCTGACCTTTCAGCAGATGGAGTGGACTGCTCCCCGCTTCCAGTTAAAGCCAGAGGGACCATCTCTGCCCTGTACACAATAACACACCAGCTATGTTCCTATCTACAAATTGGCATTCATATTGCCCTAGGCCTAGTATTACATTTTACCCATGTTTCAGACAGCAATTAAATACTTTGTGAGAGCCTTTGACCTTTTAACCTGCATCTGTGCAGTGACAGAGCTGTACATGCCACTAGCCGAGCTAGCTGAACATCATGAGAGTTTGTTATTTCTCTGCTTATTTATGTTTGCAACTGAAGATTGTAGCCTGCAGGCATTTACAGTAATATACCTTTTGTTAGCTCACTTGTTAATCCAAAGCACCATCAACACAAAACACGTTGGATTTCTAGGTCCATGTAGTTATTTGATGGTATCGTTCTCTTATTCCAGCCTGTAGATGGTAAAAAGTAGATGATGTGACTTTTTCACATTCAGATAATTTGATCATGTGTACTCTTTAAATAATTAATGGTAAACATCTGGCTTTTATGTCAGGCTAGAGCTTCTTTTGAGACCTCTCATTTTGACATTTTGTACCAATGTTGAACAGTCTTCTAAAGACAAATCCATAATATATAAGAGGCGGAGAAGTGAGCTTCTCCATTGACGTTAGGCTCTGTAGAGCAGAATGCATGAAGAGCAGAGTGCCGAATGTGAATCTATTGTCAGTAGCTTGTGGAACAACACCCTCATCCAGACACAATAGACAAAATTGTTCTTTCTCTGCTCTCTTTTTCTTTCCAGGAAAAAAAAAACAAAAAACGTACAATGTTGTTGTTTTGCTCTCCTAACGTGCACATACACACCACAGAGAATCCTGTTCTCTCAGGGGTTGTAGAAAATTTGTTCTGGGAAATAGAAAAAAATCCGTATTGAGTTGGCAGTGGATAGGACAGGTTCAAAGAAGGTGGGTACACCAAAGTAATTTACAACACCTTTGTCACAAACGGGTTGAACATCACAAATGGATGACGATCTTAACAATGTGGAACCTGTATTTGTCTTTTAATGGATAGTGTTGATGGCCCCAGTGGGAAAAATTCTGCCATGTGTTGCCTGTTGAGTGATGGAAAAATGAGACCTTCTTTCCATGCAGGTCGTCTTCCACTCATGCAAGAGAAGGGAGCCCTACAGGCGTAGCTTTATGTTAGTGAGGAAGAGTAGGTTTGTGACACAGAGGATAGGTGCTGTGGATGCTCGTTAGATTGTCTGCTGTGTTTTTTGGGAAGACAAGGTGATAGGCCTTCAGGCTGATGGAACTGAGATCACAGAAGTGCAAAGCGTCAAGGCGGCAAAGAGCTTATTTGTGTGTGGGTGTACAGTGAAACGCCGCAAACGAGACGGGTGTTAAAAGCATCGGTGTCTCTAAACATGGGCTGTACCTGACGAACTAGAGCTTTCAGGGAATTTCTAAAATAATGGATTTTTATTCAGTTGCACATTAACTTCCACTTTTCATAGCTTCATTGGGTTTTACAGCTTGTGTGACCTGGTGTTGATAGCTGCGGGGGTATGATGAAGTGCGAAGTGCTTAATTGATGTTATAAATGGAGTTGGAAGGGAAGTTAGAACCATATGCAGCATGGCATCACTCCTGTGACCTTTCTGAAATGTATTCAGAATAAATTGCAAGATGTGTTGGGTATAGTTGGCATTACATCTAGAGTGTGAACAGCTGGCCACTATCAACTTGTCTCATTTAACAGAGGACTTGAGCACCAGTTGAAATGTATTAATTTATTTATTTATTTTTCCCCAATGTGCCCAATGTGACACGTTTAAATTGCTTTTGTCCAACTAGCAGTCCCAACTAACCCAAAGATATGCAGTTCATTATCTTAGAAGACCCAGAAAACCAACACATATTCACATTTGATAAGTTGGAACCAGTGAAATTTTAGTATTTTTGCTTAAAAACATACATCTGTTGATTGGCTATTCAATTAATTGAATAAATTGGCCCAGTTTTCTTGCCCAAATTTCAGAAATATCACAAAAAGTTTCCAGCGGTTTACATTTTTAAAAAGTGCAGTACTAAGTACTAAAGATGTTAGCAATATTTGAGTACTTCTTAGCTTAAAAAAAAGGCCTTTGTAGTATCAGTAGTTGATAATCACCCAAAAAGCTGTGCTCTTCTCACTAACTTTGCCTGTTTGTGTGTGTGATGCAAAAGTTTTGAGCAAAGGAGAGCTGGCCCTCCCTGAAAAGTTAATCTCTTTAGACGTGTAATATTGCTTTTCACTGTTGATGGTTAATTTTTTGTTGTAGATGTTGAAATTGGTATCTTGTAGCGGCGTCTGTCGCACTGACTCAGCCATTCAGATGAGAACACACACAGTGTAACATCTTCAAGGCATTAATCATGGTCTATTGCAGGCTAACATCCATCTCTCTTCCTCCGGCTCTGTTCAGATTTAGTCAGTGTCAAACTCTGCTGTTTTCATGCTCAGAAAAATTGCCCGTCTCATTCCAGCACAGCTTTGCCTCATTTTACATCATTTATCATGGTGAAAGTTGTTGTTTGCTGTGGGAAATTTCCAAGTAATATTGAAACCATGATGCACAGATGCTTTATATACACACACCTCCAAGTTTCCTGTGTTGGTTGAGAATAAGCGGTATGTTTTTATGTGTCTGTTTGTGGTGCAGGAGATGGAGGAGAGAATCCAGCATTTTGATACATTCCTGTGAGATGGAGAGAGAGAGAGTACCCATCAGGTAAATCCTGAACAGCCTGGGACCACAAAGACACACACAAACTTGAGTGAGAGAGAGTGAAGGAGCGTCCGAGTCCAGCCCTCAACACAGACACACACAACCACACACGGGAAAAATCCAGCGCCCTCCTCCTGCTGGGAGGGAACACAACGAGGACGAGATTGAGGACAGAGACATTCAATGGTGCTATCGTCTCAGGAACCTGGCCAGATCCAGACCCATTCTACACAACCAAACCCCTGGAGGTGTGTCAGTCACACACACACACACATACACCAATTGTGACGGGCAACCCTGGTGCTACTCGGGTGCTATCCTAACTTTTATCCATGCTGCTCTTGGGATTACTTCTTAACTTGGACGACTAGCAAAACCAACAGACAGATCGGGTGATGTCATATCACAACCTGGCCGTTTTTTTTTCTGTGGAGCGGTCCGTGCATACACACTCGCACACCCCTGACACTTTTGGGTATGCATGTATTTCTAAACACACACACTCACTCAGATCCTCACCAGCAGAAGTGTGAATGCAGAGTGCCGCTAGGAGATGAGGACAGATAATGTTCTGAATCACTGAACTACGTTGCTGAGCCAATCTTGCCCTCAAGTGGAACGCTTTATCACAGGCCAGTTATTACCATTGTTATTATGCGGCTCATTTTTTTTTTTTTTTTTCTGCCATTTTAGCTACTTCATTAGTTCAATATCTGAGCCACCGTCAAGGATACTGACCCAGAACAATAGTTTACAAAGAAGTTTTAGTGCGAACACAAACTTGATGAGGTTAGCACAGCAGGACTAGAAGTGATTATGTCCTTCCCATTACGGCGGTCATCAGGTGTGGAAAACTCAAGTGTTTTTTTTCTCTGAGTTACTGGTGAACAAGCGCAGCGTAAGCTTAGCTCAGCTCTTAAAAAACAAAACAACAACAACAACAAAAAAAAAAACCCTCACTCAAAACATTCGCTCTCAAACACCACCTCTGGCGTTCACAGTCTTGGCAGATTGTCACGTCCTAAATAGTTTTGTGGTAGCTGAACCCCCTCCTCACTGCATTCACGATATGAATGTGTTTTTCCCTCTCCGCTCAAGCTGTTCCCGCCAGTTGATTTTCCTATCGACACCCCCGGCCGAGGAACTGGAAAGCAGTACAAATTGGAATGCGTCTGTAGTTTGCACTGCCTAGTGTGTGCCTTATTTAAATCTCATATGAAACTGATATATTTAACAGGATTTTTTTATTTAGAACTACTTCTTTACAACTACAATGAACAGGCTCCAACTAGGGGTGGGTCCTAACCACTGAGGTCACAGTGACCTTGAAGCAAAAAAAAAAAAAAAAAAAATTATATATATATCTTAACATCATTAGATTGATTAAAAACATATCTAGGTTATACATCTCTAGTTAGTTTCAACTTGGTCCAAAATAACTAATTGACGACATGTGAAAACTTGAAGAATACTTGTTGATATTACTTAGAAAGTAATATTCTCACTTCTGTGACTGTCTGGCCAGATACGTCTCAAGCACTTGAAATGATATGTTATTTAAATGTATTCATGCCCTGTTAAACCCCAGACCGGCTGGGGAGATCAGTCACCACCTGAGCAGGTGTAAAGAGAGGTCAACAACACCAGCTTTTCTTCAGATTTCATATGCAAAAATAATGATGCGAGTCAAATGATTCATTGTGCCAAGTTTTACCCCCCACTCCCTCAAAGGTGCTGAGCTCTGACATAACGGTGCCTGTTCACAGGAATTCTGTTTCCAACTATGAAAATGTTCTATTAGATACGATTTCTGTATTATGTTGTGTATTTGATAATTATTTTTTACTTTTTTTTTTTATAAGGTGCTTTGCTCGAGTTCAGATTGTTTTTTTGCATGGGTTGTGAATCCATAATGAACAAGGCCATTCTAGGCAGTGCCCGTCACTAAGGTGTATAAAGCATTACATGATTTTTTTTTCTCCTTTCAAATGTGTACCAACTTTATGGATTTATTTCTGTTCTTTACAACACCAGATGAGAGACGCTGGATTCTCATTTGTGGCCAACACACAGTATGTTCTCTGACTGCAGTAAATGAAGGTATTTACTGAAGCTTTATAAAGGTTTTCATGGCATTTTACGTGTTTTTTGAAGATGCCATATTTTGACCAGGTGTAGACTGGAGAAGGCCCCTTCTTTCTCTCAAAAGCACTCTTGTCCAATCCTCAAACCTCTTGGTGCAACTCTGACCCCAGCTCACCTCTGCCTTTTTTCTCAGATTCTAGGTGATAAAAGCAAAGACCATATGCAAACTGGCAATGACAGGTTAGCACTTGGACTACTGCAGAGAGAGAGAAACCAAAGCTACCTCAGCTTAATTTATTTTAATGCAAAAACTGTTTACTGGGTACAAAAACAGTATTTTTCTCTCCCCCCCAAAATACTGTTGCAACATCTACAGTACCATCCAAGGTACCAGATCAGTGCAACCACGGCTGCTGCAGTAATCCAAGATTTGTTTATCTCTCCGATTGTTATGTATGTTTGCATTTGAGCCAGATGATGATTGCATACATTTTAAGGATATTTCATGGACTGTATATTTTATGCTTTAGTTTCAGGTTTTCTTCATTTCTACTGTACCTTGACACTGAGGAGAATATCCTAGATCTGCTCCTCTTTCATATGATCACCCCATACCTTCTTAGAAGCTATATAGAGCATTTTTCTGCCTCATTACACATCCATCGCCTTTTTTTTTTTTTTTTTTTTCAAATTCAGTTTTTTGCAGATTTTCATCTCATGATTCTTATTATTTATTATTAAACATGTTTTACACCTAATATTCAGTAAATTGTCTTTTTGTACTTTTGAAAAATTTAACTAATTGGAAAGCCTCACGCGTCCGTTTTTAACAGTTTTTTGCTGATTTGCGTAGCGTTTGTGTAGCAGGTTTATTTGGCGTGTAAAGGGGAATAAAGGGTTTACAGGTCTCTCAGGTTCAACACGCGACAACATGCCCTTTCAACTTTTCTATTTATTTCAATGTTCTGGTGTTTTTCTTTTAAGTGGTTATAGACTGTGGCATACTGGAAGAGACTTAACAATAGGACGGATATTTAAACAAAACATAGTGTCTGTCTAACGCATCCCAGGAAGAGAAACAGGACCAGACTAAAAACATTTCTTTTAATGTTGTTCACTTTGTCTCCACTTTCTGCCAAAAGAGTTATTTTTTATGAATTTAGAAACACATTTGGAAATGAAATATGGGTAGTTAAATGTCATACATTGTGATCTTCCTTTGTTATTATAAATTGTAGCCAGTTTGGACTAACAACCAATTTTTGTCTGGTAGTTGAGACTACTTAGTCCAGTATGCAGAAGGAAAGGGTTTGTTCTATCCTAAAAGACTTTGTTCTTCCCTATTTTTTTCCAGTTAATTTAGTCAAGACTTTTCATAGCTTTGTCAATTCTGTTTGTTTTGAGGTTAAGTGTATTTAACACACCTGTTCGCAATTGTTACTTTTAGTGTAAGTTATATTTGAAATGAAACATTTACTGTATTTCTCAAATAAACTGCTGTGATATACTTGAATAAAAAGGTGCAAACTGTAAATTTGAAGTGTTTTTTTTGTTTTGTTTTTTTTTCCTTACTGTCAATTTGGACAATTTGTGATCTCACACTTGATGTTTTAAATGACTTGTGGATATTTTCAGGAAGCAGGATTACACAGGCTTACATCAGTGAAGCTATTTGGCTGCATCTCATTTTTATAAATCACACTTTTGTATTTTTTTATGTGTCAAAATGTACTTTTCACCCTTGTTCTGTGGTAAATACACTGTAAAAACCTCACTTACCTGTTTCAAATATTTTCACCTTGAGAAGATTTTACTATAACCCTTGATTCATAACAATATACAAAAAAAAGACATGACAATGTGTCCATGTTCTGGTATATGTATTAGGTTTCAATAATAACAATTGTTAATTTCTCCTTTTTGGGTACAGATTTACAGACATACCATTTTTGAATCCAACCTATCATTTTTTTTCCTAAAAACATTTATACAGAATTGCCTTCAGGTTTTTAAAATATACATATTTCCTTCCTGTATTTACAGAATATCAACCCAACGTCACTTTTGGGTTGCAATGAAACACATTGTATAAAACAAAAGAAGGTGGGAGGGAAACTGATGAAGACAGAGAAAAAACCTGAAACAACAAATAAATTCTATGATAACAGTCACAGGTGATTATTGTGCTTTTTTTTCCCGGAGGAACTGTCCCAACTTGAACATCTGATCAGACATCAGCGGAAGGAGGAATTCCCACTCTCTGTCTTTGTCCCAGAGAGCAAAAGAGTGAGTCAAGGAGGGGAGGGGGAGGGGGAGGGGGGAGGGGGGGAACAGACAGACCACTCACCGTCCAGATGATATCTCAATCAAGCTGGAATTGCACAAGAACAAAGATAAAATACCGATTTTTCTCTTTTTAAACCCTACCTGACCCGGATTTGATGGTTTTTCCTGTGTTTAGCGAGTCATTATAAAAATCCGGTTACACAGAGTTCAAAATCTGTTTTTAAAATTACCTCATAAATCCATACTTTGGAATTTTGCTTCCGGACATAGTGGAGAGAGAAGAAACTCATCACATCCATTGGATAAAAGAGGAACACAGTCAGCTGATAACTTCCCTTCATTTTTCCTCCCCTCCTGTAGATGTCACTAGTGAAAAACGTTCATACACCACAACAAAACTCTGCTCGCTAATGAATGACTATGAAACCTACACCTGACGAACATAATTTACTCAAAAAAAGGACAAAAATCTGGACCTGCATTGGCTTACGCTGCACTGAGTCAGAGTATATTTAAAGAAACAGGGAGGTGGTGAGCTTACAGAGATCAGGAAAAGACAGAAATGAAACAATGACATTGAAAACAAAGGAGCTCGTAATTTACTAAGAGGTTCCCTGTGCCTGTTGGATGAGAGGATGAACTACTACCATGACACATACAGTACTGGAGGTTAGGCATCGTCACCTGACATGGCTGAGTAGTTTAAACATGAGTACATTCTGCACAGGGCTTTTTGAGGGTGGGACGGGTAACGGTGGATGGATGCTGGCGTCAAGTCCAGAGGTCGCTGACAGACCCGACCGGCTGGCCCTAAGCTGCTGTCACACGTCGTCCCACAACCGGAGCTCAGCTGGTGTTCGGCGTTGACCCAGTGTGATCCCATCTGAGCCGCTCTCAGCCGCTCTGGATGTACTTCTTGATGACCACGCAACCGTGTCTGAAGAGCGGGCAGGGCAGTGACTGCAGGAGCGTCCAAGTGTTGGTGCAAGGGTCGAAGGTCTCCATGTTGCCGAGGGCCGGACCCTCGCTGCTCACGATCCCTCCTGTGGCGTAGATTTTCCCGTCCAGGATCACAGCGCTGTAAACACACAATTTTGTTTTATTCAATAATCTTATGACTTCTTGTGTCAGTAATCACACACTTTTGTCTGTTCAGAACAAATAGTAACGAGAGGTTATCAGTGCCAGGAAGATAAATGAACGTGAAAGCTAATGTGGCTTTGATATTAGATTGCTACGGTATGACTCACAGCAGAAATATTACGTATTGTTACTCATGATCAGACAACAAAGCCAGACACGAGACAACATCTCTACAAACATGCTGGGGGCCACGCCTGAGATTATATGACATCACTCACACATGCTCTCAACATGCCCAACAAGGCTACTTTGTGAGGTGGTGGTGGTGGTGGTGGTGGGGGGACGACGACACATTACATTCCCTCTTGAGGGCGAAAGAAAAACAAAACTAATGAAAAAGCAAATATCTCTACAAATGTGCTCATTTGATATGAGAAACAGAAACAGGAGTTTGTGTGCGGAGAGGATTAAAACTTGGGCTGTAAGCTGATTAGGGCTTTGTACTCCTATTGGGGTTTGGAACGATCTGCATTTACATAAGGTGCAAGCTCCGACACACACACACAGACAGTGAACAACATGCAGTCCTATTGCACAAATTCACAACACTGTTGGGACTGAAAAAGATTATTACATAAAGCCTAAATCTACTCAGAGAGAAAGCACAGCTGATCCAAAATGGAGAGCGCGCAGGGCAAAGCCTGGAGCTGCTCTTCCTGATAAACAGAGGGGAGGTGCAGGCCTGCGGAGGGCTGGACGCTGCGAGGAGAGAATATCTGCTCTCCTGCATGATGACCTGCTAGACTTCATCGTCTGTGCAGGAGCATGCACTGTAGATAGTGCCGTTTCTGAGTATTTGTGTGTTTCTGTCTCTGCAGTTGTGTGTCTGTGTGTGTGTGTGTGTGTGTGTTGTTCTCCCTCCTTCCCTGCATCTCTTCTTCTCTTCTGTCAGACTTAGTTAAATGTAGCAGAACAGCTGCCTGGCGTGTGCTGCTGCAGCTTATCAATAACTCTGACAACATGATTTATGTTATACATTCTGCACATAAGATCACTGTCTGTAATTGCTTCCCAAATGTATTTTGCGCATGCTTTTCTTTCAGCTTCTGCAAAAAAAAAAAAAAAAAAAGAAGAAAAGAAAGGCTTGGGTCTGGAAAACAGTGGGTTCATTATCCAGCAAACTGCACACCTCAGTGGCTCGAGCTGACTGGGATATTAGGATGTGATCCCACTATTGTAAATTTTCATTTATCTCCCTTTATCAGCTATTATGTGTCCACAAATGGTATAAAAGTCACAGTTGTGGACTGCAGTTTGTTGATTTTTCTTGTTAGAACACAATCTCACCTGACACTCACCTAACTATGTGGAAACCCCACCCTCCCCCCCACCCCCCAAATGACTTATATGTCACAGCAATAACTTGGGGTGAAATTGAGCGATTAAATGCTTTGAAAGAAAGTTGATTAAATCAAGCAGAGTCTCTGCTATTTGAACAGATGTGTCTTGTTTCTCTCAGCGTGACAGACAGCGGCGTTACTGATCAAGCAAATTTAAAAATCAAGCCCATGAATTAGACAGCAATTTTTCCACCGAGGGAGAAGTTTCACAACTCTGACTGCATCTCGGTGGAAATACTGTCAGCCCACAACTGACTTTGTTCAAATTTTAATTAACCGGCCTGAGTACATTTTCCTTGTGCAACCGTTTACCTGCGTTATCACACAAAGACTGACAGATTACTAATAAGCTTGCGTTTTACATATTTTTCCGGGCTGTGTAATAACGCTGTGAGTGTTTTTGAATGTTCACAGAAAACAGACCTGCAATTTGAGCTTTTGAAAAATCTTTAAAAAACACCACAGTGGGGATTTAACTTACATGTGGTGCTGCTCCATTAATAATCTCTTACCTGCAGAACTGCCGAGAGTGATTCATGTTGGGACCAGCCTTGATGTTGCCTTTGTCTGGGTCATAGATAGTGGTGGCTCGAGCGTAGGCTCCTCCCAGGATGAATATAAAACCATTTAGACTCACTGCAGGGGCGTATTTGTTATCTAAAGATACGAGAGGAAGAGAGCGAGAGAGAGAGAGAGAGAGAGAGAGAGGGAGAGACAGAAGGAGAGAGGAGATTTTTGTTTAAAAAAAAAAAAAAAAAAGCACAAAGCTATTGTTTGGATGTCATTCTCACACATAGCAGACATTCCCATTCAGTATAATGGCATCAATTTGTTTTTTCTTTTTTTTTTTCTCCCTCTCTGCCGTCCCCAGGCCGCATGCGAAATCATCAGCAACATTCTCCTTATCACTTTACAAATGTGCCATTCTCAAGATTGCTTTGGAAAAAAAAACTGAATAATGGCAAACCAGTGAAAAAGTAGAGTTCATAAATCACTGCGGCTTTATTGGGTTCTGCTCCAAAATATGTTTGGGCTTGGCAGCAATATAAAAGAGTTACCTAAGTCCCAATAATTCACAATTGCATTACGCCCTCTGGCACCTCCATAGATTCTCAAAGAAAAAAAAAAACACAGTGTGCATGTATTGGAAATACATGAGTGAACAGGTGGGATACTGCATACTGTATAATTCAATCTGATACAGTATATAGCACATGAGGAAAACAGAGGCATTGAAGCAGCACCGCTGTAGAATTATAGATGATGGGAAACAAAATGAAACAGTGGTTTGTGCGGAACGATGCCATTGGAAACCTGCAGCTCATGAGCAGCAGCCCTGCTGTGTGGGAAGAGGAAGTGTATTTCAAACTCAGGGCAATTTCTCTCGAGCCGACTGCAGCTGGCCAATTTACAAGCAGCATGAATAATGCACAGACACTTGGCCGTGAGCCGCCCTCCTCGCTGTTTTCTGCCACAATGGACGGACATCCCTCATTGAAGACGGGCAACTGGAGGAGTAAAGTCTGACGCCTTAATAATGGCGGTGCAAGCCCTGAAACCTTCTCTCGTGTAGTAGGCTGCCGCCCCCTTTCTCTACCTTTCTTCCTGTTGCCGAGAGGAGTCTGACATGTTTAACAAGGAGTCTGACATGTTGGATTTATGACAATCTATCCAATAGTTGAGACATTTCACTCAAAACCACAAATGTAAACCTCATGGTGGTGCTAGGGAGGAAAGTCAGAGGATGACCAAAGCGATAGGTTTCATCCTCTGGATACGAGAGGTGCTTCTGCTGCTCCTCAGACTGACTCTCTGTGAGTGAGCCACACTCTTCAACTGCACTTCAAATCATAATGTTCTGAAACAAAAAAAAACAAAACACTTAACTTCAGCCTCTTTATGTTGTTGCTCTAATCAGTTTCATACCTTATATGAACTCACTGCAATCATTAACTGACTGAAATCTAATCTGAACTTCCTCTGCAACCATCTGAGGCGGTACGTCCTTCAATTTGCGCCCTCGAGAAACAAGTTGCCACTGATTGTACCTTGTGAGGGAAATTATTGTATGAATATCTAGAAATGCTTGTGTGAACTTCTGAAAGGTTAAAAATGCTTAATGGCAGTCATAGAAACCATGTTTGTTTGTCTGAACAGTATATTCCTGTGTGAAAGAGAGACAAAGAATATCTGTTCATGCTGAAGCACATCCTGCCTGCATGTCTGCATGGATATAACCACGCGAAGTAGTAGTTACAACAACTCCTAGAGGTTGGTGTGAAAGAGATAAAGGAGTATTCACCCTAACACTTCGGGGCTCACCCCTCTGCGGCAGCTTGTATGTCTGTATCGAGTGTGAGTGAGTCATGCTCTGAGCATTAAAGAAAGTGTGACAATGCTGTATTGACAAATTGTTTCTTCTCTCATTGAAGTCAAGTGCAAGAGGTGAATTGCCACGACACCCTCCTTGCATTCCGCCTGATGTGTTTATTTTCTCTCTTTTACCTTCTTCATCTCATTGATATGCCGCTGCCAGTCTACCCGAGCATGTGTGTGTGTGTGTGCCAGCATAAGTGTGTGTACATGATGTTTTGTGTTAGGTCCCATAAACACAGAAGACTCATTTCTCTCTGTGCCTGAGGCAAAATAATAATAGGATGCTCTCAAAGGAAAAAACATTTCTCTCCTTTCTCCATAGAAACTCTCACCATCGCTTCCTGCCTCTCAAGTGGACCTGCAGTAGGCAGCGGTTTGAGTGCTTGGAGGAGTACCAGGCAGGTAAATCTCATTCTCATTTGGCGAGACACAAAGGACCGCTGTCGGGGTTCAACATCTCTCCAACACTTTTGCTTTTGCACTCATCCCCCCGGCTCCTCTCTGGGCCTTCGACGCGGAAAACGGGCCGTTTCTGCTGAAAAGCCGTTGAGATACGGTAACGAGCGATCGAGTATTGTCTGTGTCAGCTGAAAACTTTCTAACTCTGGAGGTGGAACAGCATGTGTTCCTGAAATCCTGCGATGGATTTTGTCTGGTTTCACAGCTCTGAGGTTATAAAGCTCAGCCAACAATCCACAATTGACCACATTCTACATAAAAAAAATGAATAAAGGGAAGAGTGAGGGGGGGAAAAAAGACAGCAAAACAAGGTTTTAACACGGCAGCGGTGATAGAAGTACAGCTGTGCCTGCGGGGTGACATAGGCTGACGCAGCCTCTCACACCCTGATAAAACAGCTTAGTCACCAAGTCTGGGACCCCTCGGGCTGAGGTCAAGGACAGCACACAAGTGAAAACACACACACACACACACACACACACACACACGGCTATGATGAAATTTGTGGCTGCTGTCTAAACAAACACCTTGTTGTTCCCTCACATCCTCTGCTATCTGATTCCTGCATCAACACAGCAGATATCTGATTATATAAAACTGGAACACAACTGGAGGGATAACACACACATGCATACACACACACACACACACAAATATACTGTATATCACTAGTGACTCAATCAAACCAATACTGTGCACTGTACAGATCTAGATAAGACCGTTCTCTCTGATAGACTCCCAAACTGTGGACGTCATCACAAAGCCACAGCATTACGGCAACATGGAAATGTGCGGTCAGTCGCAGGCGGAGGGAGAACATAAACAAGGAATAAACAAGACATTCTCCTCCGAAAGACGGAGAACGAGGTGCTGGGTATCCTCTGCGGCTTCCTGTGTCCTACAGAAGAGAGCGAGGGAGCAGGAGGAAATAGGACAAAGAAGCTTCAGTTCTTGCTGCCAGAAGCTTAGATAAGATTACAACAAAGGTAATTGGAGCAGCAAAAAAAAAAAAAATGTTTTTTTTTCACACAATGTCCTTTTATGTGGTGTGGGGAGAATAAGAGCAGCCTTTCGAAATGACAGGCCAAAGTATCAGGGGGAGCGAAAGAGGATGATGTACTTTAATTTAATATGATCGAGGGGGGGGGCATGTACAATTAGGTAGCTATGGAAACACCCCATCCTCTCCACCTATCTCATCTTGTCACTTTCCTCTTCCTCCATAATGGTGCTCTCAATTGCTGTACCTGTTTGACTGCTACGTCATTTGCGCGAGTAATTGTCCTTTGGTCAATTTCTCGATTGAGCAGTCTGGGCGCAACGCTACTTCTCTCAGGTGCCTGGAGCCGACTAGTCGATGGCGACCCGTCTGTCAGTGGGGATTGCCTGCTGGATGAACACTTGAGGGAGCTGGTTGGAGTTTGGCGTGTGTGGATGTCCCAGATGTGTGATAGTAAGTAACTTTTATGAGTTTCTAAAGGGTAAATTCACTATTCACTATAAAATTCATTCAAATTCACTATACAATTATGAAAAGCCATATCTATTCCCTTAATGAACTAAGTGGTATATAGCCCGGCAGACAGTTTTGGGTTTTCCACCCTAATATAATAAAGGTGAATGAAATTTTAAAAATTAATCAATATCTTTTCATTCATTCTTCCAGAATGAGTGTCCCTTTTACTGCATAGAACATGCTGTGAACAGTTTTTGTAGGGATTATTTCTTCAGTAGAAATTAGTTAATAAAAGTAATAATAAAGAGTAGGAGTGTGTAGTGAGAGAAAAATAGCCCAGTACATGGCTCATGTATCCTTATGACATGAAAAAACAAGACTAAGAGTCTACAGCTATGCTAGCAGCTCTGTGAGGCTGTGCTTTGAGCCAAATGCTAACACCAGCATGCTAACGTGCTCACAATGACGTTGTTGTTTACCATATAATGTTCACCATGTTCACCATCTTTGTCAAATGGTAGCATGTTCACATGCTACACAATCAGCACTAAGCACAAGTCTTAAGCCTGAGGCTGATGGATGAATGGATGAATGTCTTTAGTTTTGCTGGTATTTGGTCATAAACCAAAGTATTGGACAAACTGAAATTGTGACTTGAAAGTGGTGCTGGATGAAAAGTTGAGGGACCACCAAAGTATCATCAAGATCAAGAAGAGTATCAAGATTTATGGCAATATATCCAGTAGTTGTTGAGACATTTCACTCAAAACCACAAATGTCAACCTCCTGGTGGTGCTAGGGGAAAAGTCAGAGGATCGCCAGAGTTAAAGGTTTCATCCTCTGGGGAACATGAACATGACTACATTTTGTTCCAACCCACCTAGTAAATAAACTGAGCTGCTGGTGGCACTACAGGAAAGGTCAGTGGATCACCAAAGTCATTAGGATTTATCATCTGACCAACACTGCCGTTCCTAGAATATGATTAAACAGAGATTGAATTCTGTTTTTCTATTCTGTGGGAACTATTACCTAACTACTACTAATTCTTATAACTGACATCTGCTAGTAGTATTTTTGGGAGGATGAAGATTGGATGCCTGTATGATTGACTAAGTCAATCTGTGAATTTGTTTAAAAATATGACATGAAACGATGTTGGCGATTTGCCTCTTTAAAACTGTATCTTGTATGTAAAAATATATCTTTGGCAAAACATCAAAATCACATATTGTAAGAAGTTGCTAAAATAAAGGAACCAATGGGGTGGATTTGAATGCAAATCAAACAAAATATTTTAAGAGGAGGCAAATTTTATGAATGGTTGTAGAAAATGTACTCATACCATGCTGCCATACTATGCTGCGGTATGAAAAGGAAGGACGAATAAAAGAGCTCTAGGGATTATCCATAGAAATGTCATTTTCAATGATATGAGCAACACAAAGTTACATTCACCTCCACTGTATGGGAGTACAGGCAGAAATCTCAGAAACGTATCTGAAAACCTTGGCATTTGGGTGAACTGACCTTTTACAGGAAGCAATGGGGATTCATAAATAGTTTACTGTATATGAGGGGGCTCATTTGTCAGTCCATGTACTGCTCATCAGACAGATGTATTGAAGACAGAGGTGGATATAGATGAACTAAGCTGCAGAGACACCGTTGCATCTCAATAGACTTGTTGAAGGAACTATTTTTGGCACAAGTAATATTATTTTTCACTCTGCAAGAGATAGGAAGTCAGTCCTGATAAGTGTTTGTGAAACCCATTTGCAGTCCATGCGGGAGATGGTCCGTGCAGAGCGAAAACACACACACACGCACACACACACACACACACACACCCCACACATATGCGTACACATACACAGGCGCACAGTTGCAGAAAACGCACACAGCTGTATTTGTGTCAGTCGATAAGACAGTGCTGAGAGACCGCGAGAGACGGGAGGCGGGGAGGCGTACGGAGGGGGGAGACAGTGAGACAGAGAGCGAGTGGGGGTGAGAAAGAGAGAGAGAGAGAGAGAGAGAGAGAGAAAGAGAGAGATGAACAGAGAGATTAGAGAGGGAGAGCGATGGAGAGAGGCAGTGGGTTGATCGAGAAACACTCCCCATCGGCTCACTAAAATCATCGCCGGCCCAATTTCACAGGAAGCACTAAACCCGTCCATTATCTCCTGGCTCGTTGGCTGTCAGACACAGGCTCATCTACACCCTGACAGATGACGGTCTGTCTGTCTGTGTCTGTCATGCTCACACACACACACACATACACAGAGACAGACAGCATGCACGCGCGCACACACACACACGCTCACACGTAGAGTAACCTCCTGGCTCTTTACATAATTCATGTGCTGTGTACCTGTGCCCCTGGGGGATGTATGGTTGATATGAGGTAAGGAGAGCTTGTGTGTGTCTGCGTTTCCGTGTGCACGCGTGTCTGTGTGTGTGTGTGTGTTTCTCACTAGACTTTCTCTCATTTCTCCTCTGCCAGCTGCTCTTCCATCCCTTTAATACCATTCAGCTCTCGCCCCAAACACCCGCATTACATAATCATCATTTCGCTCACAGTAGTCTCACTCTGAAAAGGCACTAATAACAGAGAGCAAGTTTCTGGGCAACAGTGCTGAGGGAAGTGCCTCCGCGCTGGTGCTTTAATGACACAAGAACAACTTCTTGTCAGGAAACATTTGAATATAAATACATTTTTGACCCCATGTTTCTCTCTGATGCCTGCTGCTCCAAGTGCTGCCAGCAGCAACAGTACGCCACCGTTTCAGATATATTTTTTAAATGCAGCATTTGGACAACTCTTTGCCCTGAGAGTCCATCATCTGCCAAACATCTTAAACGGGGTAATCCAACATCAAATATAGAATTTGTATTTGTGAGGAAAATTAATTAAATGGATATAAACATAGTTGCGGTTGCAACACACTGAATTTAGTGAGTTTGGCTTAAATTTCACATGTGAGCAAAGCCAAACATGTGAAGCCAAATGACTCAGAGGATATGCTCAAATCAATAACAATCGTCCCTGTGCACCTTTTAGGGATACTCCTTTTTGTGAAAAAAACCTGCTTGCGGATAAGATCTTTGCACTGAGAACACAGCTGACAGTGTTTTGAATCACGCAGAGTTGTACAATGTGTTTTTCCTGCTACCTTGGAGTTACAGCAGCTCGGTTTAAGTGTTTCTTCTGGTGTTGTGTCCTTCACAGGTCCCCGATGGCTCCGGCTGGAATGCGGCTGCAGGTTTGTGCGGTGAATAACTACAGAATTTAGCCAATAACATGTCAGAAGCTATAGTCAGACCCACCCATCATCTCAGCTATGGTCTTCTCATTATAATGATAGAGCAATAACATGGCAAGAGGGGAGTAATGGGAAATACTGAGTAGGATGATAATAATGATAAGGAGAAAACAACAGGAATGGAAAAGGTCACAACCTGACCACTGCGTATTCTGTTGCCATGGGTGCAGGTTAACATTTTCACTGAAATAACTCTAAGATTGAATACTAAAATTCCTGTTGTAGAAGGTTTCTATTGCAATTGTAGGTTGTCTTGAAATGGGAAGAACTATGAGACGTCCTAACTTGAAATATTGCTTGTATCTTCACCTGAGCACTACAGAAGCATTGATATAAAATCCAGAAACACTCCAAAATGCATATCGCAAGGGATTCCCTAAAAGTACCACGGATCACTCAAAAATGATTCAACCTCATACAGTCATCGACTGTACGACGATATGTTGCCGTCAAATGGCAATCGTTAGTTTATGATTTCAACAAGCAAGTCAAGTCAAGTACATCATATAGAAGGTGTTCAAGTGGGTAGAGTTGTGAGCACACTGTTGCTAGGCAACCAGGCAACCATAATGGGGCCCCAAAGACTCCTTGCTGCTTTCTAACGAGATTGCATGATGTCAGTGACTAAAGATTAAAGGAATGCATGTATATGAATGCTTATAGTGATGTTGCAATATGTGCCTTTTCCTGTTTTGGCATTACATTACTAATAAAAAGCAAACATTAATATTCATGTTTCTATGATGTCTTGAAGGAGAACAATTTAGCTAGTGGGTGGCATAATGAGGGAAAACAAACCACGCATTCAGGAAAATCAAACCACAATATAGCACACACAGGTTCAAAAAGTCCAACAACAGCAATGTCGAAATACAAAAGGTGATGGTAACCATTGCAACATGTCTCCTGAGGTCATAACATCTCTACATTGTGTACAAGTATGTGTGAAAGAATATGACAAAGACTGTCGGCGTTGTCACCTGTCTTACCTATCATGGGCGATTCAATGAAACTCCAAGTGTTGCTCTGCGGTACGTAGGACTGCAGGACACCCGCCGAGCGCCCGGCCTCGTTCACACCCCCGAACACATACACCTTCCCTCCGCACACTGTGGCTGCCGCTGAGTGGACCGGCTTGGGCAGTGGAGTCACCGTTTCCCACTGGTTTGTGATAGTGTCATACCTGGAGAGAGAGAAACAAGGAGATTTTTAGATGTTTTTGCATTTGTGTGTACCGTTATTCAGTAACTGCAACCACAGATGAATTACAGGTCAAGGTTCAGACTTGACTGATAAGTAAAGTCACAACCACACTTCCATTAAAAGGGGCTATGATGGGGAGTCTCTGAATTACTTATGAAACCTCTAATGATTCATAAACTATTCCACCATTCTGCAGTCAGTCATTTACACCCACACACACACCAACTGTATACAGAAACACTCCAATTTTAAAGTTCCCATTGGTCTGAATTCACTGTGAAACGCTCGTTTTGGCTGCAGGGCTGACAGATATAATTAGCAGAATGCCTACACCACCAGGGAAGATGAAAAAGACCAACCATTACGTACAATGACAGCAATTAAAGCAATTACACAAAGCAACATATGTTGGGAGCTACAAGCCATTAGTCTCTAGAGTTGGGCTGTGTGTCAGCGCTGAGCTTTGGACCTTTCTCACTGAGCCCTCTTTGGCAGAGACTTCAACGCCGAGCCTAAAACTCAGCCGACCCGAACTGGCACAAACAGACGCAGCCAGATGAAAGGGCCTGACACAATGGGCTGCACGAGAACAAGACACTGGCTTATGGGATTGTGCCCTTGTCAGAGGTTGAGGGGGTGTATGTGTCTATATGTATATTTGTTAAATTTGCATTTCTGTTTGGTGTGTGTGCTTTATTTGCGTGTGTTTAGACATGTTTGTGTGTGTATGTTTTTTGCCCCGTGGCTCCATTAGCGCAGTGTGTTAGCTGTGTAATCCCGTGTCCATGGGCCACTGATCAAAGCAGCCGTGCCGACAGCCTTCCAGCTGGAGTAGGCCTCATTAAAGAGCCGCAAACGGATCCAGGATTCGTGATTAAAACACACATCCATTCAGACTAAAGCAAGCTTTCTTAATCAAGGTTGTCTCTTTGTTATGAAAGAAAAACACCTTTACATGGAAATCTGTATTCACCGTCCCCCAGGACAACAAACTTTGAACTTCAAACACTTGACGGATGCTTTATTGCTCAGAGGAACAGACTCCTAAACTGTCCCTAACAGCTAACTGAGGTCAATGACATTCATTAGGCGTTTTGCCTAATTTTAGACAGTGCACAGGTTGTCTTCTTCCTTTACTTTTATTTTCTCATCTGACACACCCTTCCTAGACGTACAGGTGTGCAAAAAAATTTTTTTTTCAATGCATGGGTGCTTTACTGTTGCAATTCCTGTGGCATTTGAAGTCAGGCTGAATTTAAAAGACACCTGGAAGCGGTGGTTGCATCTACCTTCCTGTGAGAAGGCCGTTAGATAACGTGCTAGCGGAGACAGGTGAATTAGCCTTTGGGAATATTCTCTTTGGGGGTCTGATAATGTCCTTGGCAACAGCTGCTGAGGGGAGGGGTTTAAATCGACAGTCGCAGTCTGAGAAAGTGGTGACACGGGAGACACTCTGGGAAAGGTGGACTCGAAACGAGTGCCAATTAGCACTGTTTAAACAGGGACACACACACACACACCAGCATCAGGTTGAGTAACTGAGCCCTGCTGAGATGGAAGATGTAATTACCCCTCCGACCACATCGGGGGAGGTTCATAAATTTAAGGGTCTGACACCGCTGACTGATGCTGATTGCAGATAGACAACAGACCAACAGGACCACTACACACAGTGAGTCATGATGAGAAAAGATAAAAGAAAAATACCTGAAAGACTTCATTCTGTATGTAAACACAACAGACTGTTACAGTTAGCTGGAAAATAGGAGAGGTTGTGAATCTCTATTTTTTTCCATCTTTCATGTCGGCATACTACTCAGATCCTCAAACATGGCTTCAAATCTTTAGTTTTTCTTAAGATCTTCATGTTATGTGTGACTAAATAAGCAACAAGTTAAAGCTGCACACTTTCAGAGGCAGACATTTCCATCAGGAGTTGGTGGAAACCAAAACAGAGCTAAATGGAGTATGGCTATTGAACTTACATTTATCAACATTTTAAGGTTATGTCGATATTTTCTTTGCATTTTTTTGTGCTGCCCTGGAGTGACAATACCCAAAAAAATTATTGCAGCATTAAAAGTAGAATAAAACATCCTCATTCATACTTTAACACTCAAAAACTAAAGCTGATCTTGCAGGACTTTGTTAAATTCTGATTGGTGCATAGAAATACCACTCTTCATCTTTTTTCCAACATCCCATCCACAGAAAAAAACACAAACACAGAAATATCTGATGTGAAATAACCGGTGTTTGGCAGTTAATAGTGTGTTCTTGTAAGACCCCGTCTCTTTTAGTAAGAAGCGGATCTAGAAAATAGGTTTTCGAGGGCCATTAATGTAAACATGGCACAGCTATCATCCAGTAAAAAGGGTCTGGAGTTTTGATAAAGAGGAACACATGCAGGTCAGAAGAAACTCAGCATCTCAGACAATCTCAGAGGTCACGAATTTGATTGAATTCATTACACGTGTGATTCACCATCAAGCATTTAATGTGAACCGTGACATTAGGACTGACACTAAAAAGATTCTCTGAGTGGGTGTATATGGTTTGATTGTATCTCCAAGGCAGAGGAGATGGAGGGAGGAGAGAGACAGAGGAAAAAAAAAAAACACTGAGTTCATTCCAAAAACAAAGACTATATGTCTCTTTTTCTTTCCTCTGAAGCTCTTGTCAGACAGCAAAGGCAGACAGAGCTTTTCCACTGGCACTAAGACACTGTAGGAGTTTATCCATCACCATGTTGCGCTGCGTCGATTGCTTTTTTTAAAAAGTGTTTATACACAAAGACTGATCACTGCATGAAGCCATGTAATCGGCTGTAGCTCCTGACAGGGCTTGTTTCATCATGCAGGGACAATCATCTTGAAAATGCGGCTGCGGGGTTACAACAAAACCAACAATGTAGCATTGTGTTCTTTTATGTTGGGAGAGAGACGAAAAGAAAGACAGATAGGAAGGGTGGAGAGAGAGATTGTGAATAAAAGAAAGAGGCAAGACTTTCAACTAGATCTTCCTCTGAATATGTAATCTGGATAAAGGAAAAAAACGTGGTAATGCTTGCAGCACGCACTGCGACTGATGTGTCAACAAATCAGAATCATAATTCGATGTCAGCCAGGTGTAAAAGCGATCCACGCGGTGTGATTTTGTTGGCAAAAGAGTACCACAGAACGTCTGCCTGGCTTTTGTTCTCTACTGACCCATCTGGATAAGAGGCATGATATTTGATAACAACAGGTGAAATTGGACTGTTGCTGTGGAAATGCACAGTCATACCTGCCATGTTTGTTTATGTTGACAGCGGATGCATTTACCCTCTCCCCACCTGCTTGCCTGCTCTGCGTAGTGCACATGACTAATTATATCCAACTGCAATATGTCTATCTGCAAACTATGAGTAAAGAACATAAATACTAAGTGTTAAACAGAAGCGTGGGAGTGGACTGTGCATCATCTGAAAGGTATATCCACATGCAGATTACATATTTGATGGTGGGTGATGTCTGGGTCAGAATGCTGCAGCGTTCAATCTTACAAGACCTAGAGCAGAGCACAAGTAACCCAAGTTTTAGCATTTCTACACGTGGGTAGCTGTGGAGTAGATGTCAGGACTTTAATGACCTCAGTTAAGGCACTTGTGGAATTGGCCCATGACTATTTTTCTGACCTGCTCACTCCATATGAGCCCGAGATCCTCTGGTAGGTGTTTGTTAGCTAAGCTCTTTATTATTGAAGCTAGAAGAGCTTTGTATGAAATAAAAAGCCAATTTTGAAAAAAACAAGTTCAGAAAAAACTACAAAGAGCATAATTTGGTATATCCCCCCATGTCCAAATTAAAGAGAAAGTGGTTACATTGTAGAGCTATTTAATTCAATTGCATCTAAAAATAAATAATCTGGATGAATGCCAAATACGGAGTGAGTCACCTTGAACTGGAGATCAAAACAGAATTTATCCAAGCACTTGCTAATCTGTCAGACAATCAGGTACTAGCCCTGACTGAAACCTGGATCCGTCAACACTGCCACACCAGCTGCAATCTGTGTTGACTCCACTTTCTTAAACACACCCCGTTGTGTTGGCCGCAGAGGCGGGCCGGGGGTCCTCATTTCCAAAGGCTGGAAATTCACTAAGGTTTCTCCACTAAGCAACAACTCCTCCTTTGAATACCATACAATCAGTGTAACTACTCCCACTGAGCTGTTTGCGGTTGTCATATACCGCCCACCAGGGTGTCAACTGGGGAACTTTGTAGGCGAGCTAGACATGTTACTCTCAGCCATTCCTGATGATGACACACCACTAATTGTCATGCAAGACATGAATATCCATACTGACAAAACCCAAGCAGCTGACTTCCTGTCACTTCTGTCCTCATTTGACCTCAAACGAGTCTCCATCCCCTCCCACACACAAAGCGGGCAATGCTCTTGATCTGATTTTGACTCAGAAATGCTCCACAGCAAATCCGACTGTCACGCCCAACATCTGTCTGACCACTTCTTTATTCAATTCACGATCTCCTTACCAGAACATCCTGCATGTTCCTCCGCAATTGGTCTCCTTCCGCCGAAACATCTGGTCCCTCACACCGACTCAACTTTCCAATGAGGTCTTGGCTATCATGCCTCCTCATAATGAATTCTCCTCACTCCCTGTCAATGAGGCTGCAGACACACTCTGTTCAACACTAGCCTCCTCTCTTAAGAATTTTTGTCCTCTAACATCCAAAACTGATTGCAATAACCCCCATAGTCCATGGCTCAATGAAGTCATTAGAGAGCAAAGGGCGGAGCTCAGGGCAGCAGAGAGACAATGGTGTAAATCCAGAGAGCCCACTGACCTTGGTGACTATCAGGATCTCCTAGTGTCATTCACCTCCAGTTTAAAAACACCAAAGGCCACTTACTATCAGAACAAGATATGTGGCTCCACAGATGCCTACTCCTCCTCCTCCGCCCTCCACTCTGCTCACTGCAGACATGTTTCACTTCATTCTTTACTGATAAGGTCTCTGCTATCAGTAACCAGTTCTCTAAGCTTGATCAACTCAGTCTGTAGCTGCCAGTTAACAGGGCTGCACTCTCCTCATTCTCCCCTCTGACTGAGGAAGAAGACTCCAAACTTCTGGTGGACTCTCGTCCCACTACCTGTCTGCTTGACCCAATACCATCCAACCTTCGACAGACCTTTTCCCCTGCACTTAACCCTGCAGTCACACACATCATCAAGTCCTCGCTTACAACGGGTGTGTTCCCCACCGCATTTAAGCAAGCTCTGGTCGCCCCGCTGCTCAAAAAAGCTACACTCAGCCCAGCCCAGGTTGAACCACAAAGTCTCAGCTTGGATCTCATCATGCCTTACCGATATCTCTGCATCGATGGAAGAACGCCACATTCAACTTAACTTCTCTAAGACTGAGCTCCTCATCATCCCAGTCAGTCCCTCTACACAACAACAGATCAGTATACAGCTCGAATCAACCCAACTCATGCCCGCAAAGTCTGCCCAAAACTTGAGGTGTCATTATTGATGACCAGCTAACCTTTAAGGTTCACGTGGCCTCAATTGCTCGGTCATATCGATTTACCCTCTACAACATCCAATCCAATCCACTTTATTTATATAGCACGATTTTAACAAACACAAGGTTTCCAAAGTGCTCACAGCAAGATTCATCAGGAAGATCAAACCCTACCTGTCCAAGCATGCAGCACAACTCTTGGTACAGGCTCTTATAATATCATTGACTACTGTAACTTCTTACTGGGAAGCCTCCCCACATATATGTTCAAACCTCTGCAGATGATCCAGAACGCAGTGGCACGACTGGTCTTCAACCAGCCCAAAACAGCATATGCCACCCCGCTGTTCATATCCCTCCACTGGCTCCCAGTTGCTACCCGCATCAAAGTAAAAACCCTAACACCCAATGAAAGGCACCTGGACTAGACTGCCACCACAACAGGGCCTTAAGTCGCTAGCCAGACTCTTCTCTTCTGTAGTTCCTCGGTGGTGGAACGAGTTACCAAACTCCACCTGATCAACAGAGTCCCTCTCAATCTTTAAGAAAAGGCTAAAGACCCAGCTCTTTCGCATACACCTCCACACTTGATGGACTGGGGAAAAAAATCTGCTTCTATGCTTTCTTTGCACTACATCCTATCGGACTAAAACTTGGCACTTACTTGAGTTGTTCTCTCCTGACTAGATCCATGCTTGTGTTGTATCAACTCTCAGATGTACGTTGCTTTGGATAAAAGCTAAATTAAATTTTAAATTATAATTGTAGATCAAAAGCAATATGAAATTATGGCTCCTTCAGGTTTTATGACACTGCTGGATGATGAGGATTGGGGGAGGACAGGAAGACCACATGACTACCAGCTCTGTTTGTTACATACAGACAGACAGATAGCAAATAACACACATCTGTTTGAATAATATCCATGTAATGTGTATAATGTATAAGATATGTGTGGTATGAAATTAACATTTATAGAGCCTCTGACCTGCCTGTATTTGTAAAATCAAACTGGATGTAAATTTTATGAACATATCACTAGACGAGATATGTATTGATTTTCTAATATGTCAAAACTCAAAGACAAGCTGCTCTTTTCTCTAAAATCCTTTTCTGTTCTCAAAAAACAGGAACATGAGACATGTTCATAGCTTCACCAGCTATGAATATGTCTTTCAGTGATGACGTCATTACAGACAAGCTCAGAAAATGCAGCGTATAAGCATATAAGCAGATATTGCCCCCTGGGCCGTCATTCTGTAACACTGGCTAGGAAACATACATATATATATCTGAGTCACAGACCATGAAAACGAATGGATGCAGTAAACTGTCAGCCGTAATGCAGCCTTCTATTGGATTTGCTCGGTGGCATTACACATCTAAAAGCCTGTGTATGTGTGTGCCGTCTTGTTTTTATAGCAGCCTTGATGCAACAGCATCAAGTTGAAACTGTTGGTCTCAAAGGTAATGACTTTGGATAATTTACAAGTTGTTCACCAGTTCCTGCCTCTTAAAGCTGACCACATACTCTCCATCTTTCGAACATGACCTACACTGTAAATAGACTAGCTGTCTGTCTCTCCCTCTAACCAATACACACAAATGATGCAACCTAATCATGCAGAAGGCACCCAAGGCATCTCAATCGATTCACTAAAATGGTTACCTGCAGGAGAGTGTGGCTGAAGAACCTCGCTTTTTTCTATACCCCTGTCTCTCTCATTCACACACAAACATGTGATAAACTATAATAGATGGGGCTGCCAGTCTCTGAGATACTGACATGTATCCTTTTCCCCTGAGATACAAACTACCGCATGAGTAACGAGAGTGGGGAGTTAGAGGGAGGAAAGAAAAAAAACGCTCCGATAACAAAACCACTCAAGCTCTATACATCTCAACGCTGACAAAAAGATCCATTAAGAGGCAGAAGGAGTGCATCATGTTGCAGTTACATCCATACTGGAAAGCCATGTAAACACCAACTGCTTAACAATACAGTGTCCCTCACACTAGCTATTATAAGCCTTGAGATTTAAATAGCTAGTAGTGGAAGATGACGCACTAACAGGAAAGAAAGACCTGTATTTATGCAAGTACAGGTCCACAACAACACTGTAACCTTTAAAAACTGAGCAAGCGCACTGGAATGCAATGGAAGCTATGCGTTTATTGCCTGGAGAGAGGAGCTGATGCTCTAGATTCTATCGAGCAGCAACGCATGCCCTTAAGTTACAAATTCACATTAATCCCTGCAACACCCACACTATATCTCTCTCACTCACACGAGCACTATCTCTGTGTCTCTCGCATTCTCTTCATGCTGCCCACACGCACCCTCAGGTACACGTGCACACTTCAGCATATTAGCTGTGTGGTTAAATTTGCGTTGTTTGCCAAATAAATTTGCCAGTTTGCAACCAAATAAGAGTGTTGCTTTGGTTTTTTAACACCACAGCTGACTTGAAATTTCCACACAGATTTGTTTACTTCACTGATGCACCATTGCCTGCGATTGATCAACAACATCACTGAATTTCATCACTTTTTATCCATGCTAGCAGTGTGGCTCAAGACGACAATGTTGAATAATCAGTCGATCCACCACTTTGGTCCAGACTGAAATATATTAACAACCATTGGATTGATTGCCACTTTTCCTCTAGCGCCATCATTATGTTGATATTTTTGGTTTTAAGTAAAACCTCTTTAAAACTCTTGGACGGACTGCCTTCAAATCTGATACAGATACCCATGTATAATACTAATGACTATGGTAATGACCTGACTTTTCCTCTAGCCACCATTTCTGGTTTGTCTCAACAACCATGGAATTTCCATGGAATTTGGTTAATGTCCACCTCAAGACGAAGTGTAATGGCTTCGGGAGATCCCCTAACTTTTCATCTAGTTCATCATCAGGTGAAAAATTTAATTTGTCGAATACTTTGGCTCATACACAAACAACTGCAAAACTAATGACATTCCCATCAGCCTCAGCTGTACTTCATGTTCAGTGCTCATTAGGGACTTGTTCACATGCCAACATGGTCAACTAAGATGGTGAACATGGTGAACATTACCTTACCTGCTATAAATGAGCATGTTAGGATGCTTATGTTAGCATTTATCTCAGCCTCACAGAGCATCTAGCATGGCTGTGGACTCTTTGTCTTGTTAACTGTTGATGAATCTATATGAGGCTCTACTTACTGCATATGTGAGGATGTGAATTAAGTAACTGTACAACTATAAAGATGTGGACTGTCCACCCCCACCCATCTGATATTGTGTGTTATTACCTGTATATATACTGTACAGACATTTGAATGCAGTGCCATGTTTGGCAGTAGTTTCATATGGTTTCTATACCTGCCATCCTTACAGGCACAGGACAAGAGGGAGAGTCCTGTGTATGTGAATGAATCAATCCCTTATCATAGACCCTCTGTTTTCCGTCAGAAGTAATGAACTGAGAGGTTGTGATTTGGCTTGAGGAAAACAGGGCTACTGTGAATCAGCTCCAGCCTGGAGGGCATTTAAAACAATTTGCACACAGATACAGGCATCATTTGCTTACATTAACATTTTTCATGTTCGCCAAGAATGTTCATTAGTAGCTAGGTGGGGGAAATCTCAACAGCATGACATAAACTACTCTATAGAGTCCCGGTTAGAAATAAAAATGCTGTTGAAATTGAAAGACGAACTTTCATTTTAAACCAAATGTAGCCGCTCGTTTGTGTTTTGCATGTGGCTGTTTTGACAAAGGAAGCTGCTGATAGTGACACTGGATGTTCATTTAAAATCATCCAACTGTGACATTTTGTTTCTTTGCATATTTGCTTGTATCTCATCCAAAATGTTTTCCTCACACCTGGGCAAGATCACCGTGTGGACGAGGATGACAGGAGGAAAAGGGGTAGAGAAGGAAAAAACTGTGAGGAAAAAAAAAAAAGGGGGTAAAGGAGAGGAAACAAAACCAGGAAAGGAGAATGGGGATAATACCTTTTTTGCATTAATTTGAATGTCTATCAAACCAGGCAACAGATAAAGGCACATGAAGGTGAACAGAGAGAACATCCATTTTGTAGAGGAGGAGGAGGAGTGAGAGTCTATCTGTGTTGTGTCAGCTGCCATCTGTGTGTCAGAGCACATCACAGAATGTGTGAGGCCTGTGCCCACACCTCCACCATCACCCTGCTGTCTGTTGGGCACCAACACTCACACATACAACAAACCACCATCGTCACTCTTTTTCTCTGACTCACACTCTTTTCGTTATATTTTGCCTACACTTGGAAACACGCACACATACGGTAGCGCACAGTTGCTTTTTTTTTCCAGTCAAAGGTTGATGGGTGACACCTTTAAATACGGTCTACGGTGGGTGGGTTTTCAAAATTGTTCCCTGTTTTAAAGGTGCAGCGCGTTCTCATCTGCTGAGGCTATTGTTGGTCAAAAAAAACTGTATCTCAGTCTTTTCTACGGCGATTTTCTGCCACTATGATTGTTGAACTTCTTTATTTCTGAAGGCCTGAAACCAAAACAATGATTACCATTGTTTTTTTTTTTATAGCTGAAAAATGTCTTGCACTCAAAGTCCATTCTAGCTGCACTAGAATTATCTCTCAGAGACTGGACACTTATCTTTGAAATAAAAAATACACTGCTGAGAACCAAAACGGTCCCAGAAATGGAGTCATTATTTAGCCTTTTTTTTGTTTTGTTTTTTAAAGACATTGTAATGTGATGCTATGTTGTTCTTAAGAGACATGAATAATTCTAATTATGGCCTGGGTTGTAGTTTTTGGTGCATGAAGATATACAGTTGGTTACAGTAAAAAGGTATATTGTAGGTTTAGCAGCAATCGTGGAGTAGCACTGGAGATTATTTTATCAACATTTAATTTAAAACACAAGTTATACTGATGTTTTTGGACATACAGAGGTCCTTAAGTGATGCAGGTGAAGCAGGAGGAACACGCACAAACTCACCTTTTGCTACGCTCTATTTCACAAACGACAGCTTTCCGCAAATTGTCAGGGATGAAAACAAGAACAGCAGCTTTATGACAATTAATCTGCACTCGTTTGTATGCACCTCTGTTGCCCCTGTTGATTTTCTCTGCATGTGACAGCTGTTTGTAACCGAGGCTCCCTCACTCTGGGTTTGCTAATCAATGTCTGACAGTGAAATCTACTGAGTCTTACTTTGCAGAGGAAGGGTGCATCAGTGCTGAGAAATGTACATCTTTGGGTATTCCCATCCTATAGAAAGCACATCTTTTCGCTGACATCCTTGCAGCTTTATCTGGGGAACTGTGAGGAAAGCATAACAGCAGCTGCTCTTCGTTTTAACACATGACACGAATGACTGGTGGTGCACTCTCCTAGGCTCCTGTTGGCATCAGCCTCAAAACTAAACAGCAAGAAAAATGCATTCCCATGCTTTGTTTCTTGGACTGGGTTATACCTGCTATTTTCAGAGCCATTACTATGTTTGTGAGCAAAGTCCCTCCTAAGTTCTTAGTAGCTACAATTTTCAAACTAGTGATTTACTAAATCGAGTTGCACCTGTGAGGGAAATTACACATACAACACATATAATCCAGTTCGAATATCTTTTATTACACATGTCTGCTTATACAGTATATTTTCACTATGTAATCATGTTTAATTCTCACTGTTTGATTATTCTGGATCTTAAACATGTGCTCTTTGACTTAGAGAGCTTTTGATGTGAAAGACGTCTTAGTCACTGAGAGTGTGAATAAAGAATAAATGATTCAGAAAAGCCAAGGCTAAAGGTGCAGAGAAGAATGTGTGAGAAGGTGTCCAGTCTGCTGCTCAAAGGCCTCTCAGCAGCTGAAAGAAGCTCCCCGGGAAAAAGAAACATAAGTTACAGACAATTGATGAGCTGTAGTTTTTAATTACTTCTGAGAGTAACGTAATGCTTTGTAGCTTTCGTACCAGCTGGCTATACATCATGTGTTTCACTCTGCCTCTTCGCTCTTTGTCTAAACACAGACACTGAGGCCCTGTGCACGCGTATTAAAGTGTGACAGTATTGTAAGAGATCTTTGTCTCGTTCCTCTTTGTCAGAGTGGAATTGCAAAATTGCCACGAAACACCATTATAACATACGAAATGTCAAGCTAGTAAATATCCATGCATGGATAATGTAGCTTATGTTTCAGAGTTAATAATATTCATGCCTTTTAGAATGAGTGGCTAATATCTGGTTATGCTAACCTAGCTGACGTTATTTGGTCATTTAAGTCTTTTGTAATTAAAAGTGTGCTATTTTTGTGAAATGTAATTTAAAATCTTAATAGTTTACATCATAATAAACAGCACCTGGTTGTGTCATTGACCATATTCCTTTTTTACAAACCAAACATGTCATATATTAGCATTAGTCTCTTCACTCAGCTGTGCAACAGCAACAGTGTACATATTAACTGATCTCTATGAAAGAACTAGTTCCTGTGGTGCAACTTGGCTTAATTAAATAATGCATGAATCTCTAATTAGTAAACTTACATTATAACTAGGCTTCATTTGAATTACAGGGGCTGGTGCAACAGGCTCTTGGTCTCTGGACATTTTTTGGCTTGTGACCTTTAAAACAAATCAATGTCTACATCTGAACCCATGTTAAAGGTAATGGCTGTAGTGTGGACAGTTAATTTTTTTCCCAACTTGTTTCATTTGATGGAGAGGCCCAAGGAGTTGTGCTTGCTATTTGCTAATGGTACGCACATCTGACAGATTGTTTATGATGACATCTGGGGATCTGATGGAGTCCTGCTCTCCATATGGAGGGTCTCGGAGTGTGTTCATCTGACAGACTGAAGTCAAGGTCAGCCAAAAGACACACACACACACAAAACACACTCCACTGCCACCACTGTAGAAGAGCAACACACACACACACACACACAACTCATTAACTCTGATGGATTACAACACATTTCAGGCTAATAACACAGACACACGTGTACACAATACACAAATGCACACACACACACACACACGCACCAGACTATGGCAGCACATACAAACACAGATGGACACAGACCTGTCACCTCAGTGTCACCTTCAGCTAATCCTTGTGAGACAGGGAGCGATCCATCCACTGGCCACACAGATTTACCCATAATCCCTGTGAATGAACTCATTCAGAACAGAAGTCTGCCTCCTCAATGTGTGAGTACACAATATGTCCATGTCTGTATACATACACAAACACTCTGAATGTAGATAAACTGCAAATATAATGTACAACACTCATACAGACTTAAAAAGGCACCTTGAAACACTATCGGGAAGATAATTTAGGGAGCTGTGATAATAGTGACTGTGTGCTCTTTTAGTGTCTCTATGTGTGTGTGTGTGTGCGCGCACACGTGCGTGTGTGGAGACGCAGATTTAATTGGATGGGAATGTCACGTAGGACAGGGGACATGAGTGCTGCCGGTGGTGTAGGTCGTACACCAATTACTGCTCCGCGCTCTTCAAAACTAGACGGGAGATGGAAGAGTGAGACCCCACTTCATTACCAAAGTAAGCCCCTGTGTTGATAGCAGCCATGTAGGGCAGCACAGTGGGGGCGTGGGGTGATGGGTAGTGGCGGTGGGAGGGGGGGGGTTCAAATAAAATTGACACCCAAATTGCTGGCGGGAAAGTGGCTGCAGCCAAAGCTTGAGGTTTAATTGCTTTGATGTGTTTCTCTATGGTTTTAGGAAGCTACAAACAATGTCAGGTTGCTCTTGTTTACCACAAAAAAAAAAAAAAAAAAAAAAAAGTAAATTATCACTGATTAGCATGTAAACAGTCACAATAAAAGAAAGCCAAAAAATATGCAAAGTTCACTGAGTTTCTTGCACCTTTACTTCATAAATGTTTGCACTGTAAGAAAATATGATTAGAAATAGTTATTGCAGGTATATCAATATTGACGTATATGTCAGCCTCACCCTAACCCTTACCTAACCTTGACCTAACCCTAACCTTACCTTCACCCTAAAATTTTATGGGGACTTGCTTTTTGTCCCCAAAAGAGAGGCAAGTCCTCACATGTGATTGTGTAAACAGATTTAAGTCCCCACAACATGAGGAATACCTGGTATGTACCTACCTACAGTAAGTATGTATGTATGCTTGCGTTGCGGTTTGAGGGAAAGAAGGGGAAAATTGTTCACTTGACGGAGATAAGAAAATATATATTAGAAAGAAATGGATGGGATTCGCAGCAAGGCAAGGTCTTATTAGTTCCCCTTAATAGCACCCATTCTTAATCTGACACATTGATAAATTCTTCCTATTTTTGGCATTTAAAACAGTGATCGTGGCCTCTATTAAACAACCTAAATATTGCTATATGCTATCAGTCTGGCTTGAGTAATCCGCTCATTGACTGTAGGGGTATCTTCCATATATTAGTATACATTGAATACTGTATATAGAGTATTTTACATGTAGACACATGCTTACTGATGCAACACAGTCTCTCTCTCTCTCTCTCTCTGTCTCTCTCTCTCTCTCTCTCTTTCTCACTAGTAAGACCTGTACACAGTTGAAAATAGCACTGTGTCTGCACTTATCTTGTGTTGATGTGAGCACCTTCACCTTGGGCTTACACACACACACACACGCACGCACGCACACACCAACACACGCAACAAATCTATATATAACAACTAACCCTCCCACCTCCAGTGTCGATCCCTCCCCGGGTGCCAGCGAGGTGCGGTGGCTAGATATTGCGATGGTTTGCCAGAGCTATGCTTTCTAAAGGTCAGTTGTCGCTTCCTCCTGTGGGGGACGACGAACTGCCTGCCAACCATCTCAGGGGCATCTGTCACATTCTAACCACTGATAATTAGCCAGCAACACACCGACTAACTGGATGACTGACTGGGTGACTGGGTGGTAGCCGGATACAAGAGAGAAGAAGTTTTTATGTGTGTGCACCTGTGTGTCTTTTGGCATAGAAAGATGGAGGGTGGAAGAGAGAAACATAAAGAAGAAAAAGGCACAGAAGCAGGAAGAAGGCAAGAGAAAAATGACTTGCCTGTTGGTAAAGGCTGGAAATTGTCCGAAGTGCCAGACCATCGTTTATCAACGAGGCGGAAGCACATACAGTTCATACTACTCATTACCTGCAGCCTCTCTCTGCCTTTTTCCTAATACCATCCTCAGGCACACCTGCTGCTGCTTGCAAGTGTTTTCTCTGTAACTGTCATGCACACACATACACGCACAAGCACACGTGCACTCTTTGCACCATCTACCTCGATGTCTCTGAGACCTCAGCGCCCCATTAGAAGACAATGAAGAGGAGACGCTGTCTTTACTCAAGCATGTTAGACAGATATGACATCACCTGGCCTTGCAGGCTCCAAATACACCCATCATCTCCTGCCTGCCTAATCAGCGCTGTGAAGAGACGGAGGGAGCGAGGGGACGAGAGGTGCGGGAGAGAGTTTCGAGAGTGTGGTTAAAAGAGGAAACTGTGGGGAGAATAGAGGGAGGCGAGGAGGAAAGAGAGATATGATGATCTGCCTGATGTGGGCCCGATCTCTTTCAGACCTGGAGCCTAAAATCAACACAGCAGGTCTGCTATGGAGCTGAGAAAAGACTATGCATGTGTATACAGTACAAAAAAAAATGACAAAAGGTTTCTTTCTGTCAACAGACAAATAAAAAGCACACATACATAAAGGACTATAAGTATACAAAAATTGCGAGGGCATGTTACAACACTCAAAATTAATGGTTGAAATCATGGTGAACTATAGAAAAAGTTTTAGAAGGAACAACTAAAATGGGTTGCTGCTGTTATAATCATCCTACTCAATCAAACAGACCAGAGTGGCTTAAAGGATCATGCAGGAATGTCAAATTATAAATACTTTCCATTTTTCCTGACCACTTTCAAATGCATGCTATGCCATTTTAGATTTTTATTGTATTTTTCCTGTTGTTCCAGGCAGCCATTCACTTCTGTTCTGTGTGGCATGAAAATCAATTAGGTTTGAGTCTCTAAATTGTGTAATCCATCAAAGTGAACATCAAATCTGCGTAATTTTTTTCATACCAAGTATGTTAATTATGGCTGCAACTACTGATAATTTTCTTGTCATTTTTTGATTAACTGATTGTTTGATTTATATAATGTGAGAAAACAGTGGAAAATGTACATCAGTGTCTCACAACCCGCAGCCGACATCTTCATATTGCTTTTTTTTTGTACATCCAGCAGTCTAAAACCCAAACATATTCAATTTAAATCATCTAAAATAAAGAAAAGCAATCTGTTCTTGCATATTTTTTGGCATTTCTGCTTCATAAATGGGAGGGAATTGTTCATGGGAATACTTTGACATATGGGGAAGATGCTTATTCGCTTTCTTGCTGAAAGTTAGACCGATACAACTCTCATATCTGTATGGTATACTGTTGGGAGTTAAAGCCAGCAGGCAGTTAGCTTAGCTTAGCATAAAGACCAGTCACTGCACCTAGCCATGAAATAGCTTCAGCACATAAATCTGTAAAACCACAAACTGTCGTTATTACATTACTGTTTGTTTAAAGGGCCAGGCTATCTGTTTCCCCCCTGCCTCTAGTCTTTATGCTAAGCTAAGCTAACTGACTCTTGCTCATATTTAGCGTACAGACCTTTTATACAGTCGATGGTACAGACCTGAGAGTTGTTTCAATCTTATCATCTAAAAAGTCCAAATATTCTTTTTATCTATCAACATTTTTGCCCAATAATAATAATAATCAGTAGTAATAATATGGATTCAATTTCCCAATCATCTCTTCACATCACCTCTTCACAATAATGTAACATTGACAAAAATGAATGCACCCCAATGTTCATTGGGATGAATTACACACCTCAAACAAGTTATAAGAGTTTTATAATAGATGCTGAAATAAATGGAAACCAATGGATGTCTGGTTATAAAGCAGAATGATTTGGAAAATGATCAGCTATGATGTTAAGTATACATGATTGGTAGTAAATGAGCTGTAACGTGTAAAGGAAGAGGGTGAGCAGGACAGACAGACAGAGAGAGAGAGACGTGAGAACTAAAAATCAAAACTGACATTTCAGAGGGGAGAAGGGTACCATCGAGGGGTAATGAGGGTGTGTGTGAGTGCAGGGGAGGATGGTGGGTGGAAGGGGGCGGTTGCTGGGGTAGGGTTGGAGGGTGGACCGGTGCCTTGACAGCACAGTAGGGGCCAGCGCTGTGAAGTTGGTTAATCCTGAGGAGCAGGGGATTAGCTCAGCGGGGGGTAACCGCCTCGGCAGGGGGTATCTGGGAGCCCGTTGTCCCAGACCACAGTGTCATGCTGTGGGGCTACAGGGGCTGGCTGTCCCCATCACCGTCTCCCCCCCCCCACCCCCTCACCCCTCCAAAACTAGCTCCAGGCACTGTCTGACCTAGTACGTGGAAACAGATCTACACAGTAACACACATAAAAAGACATGCACAACAGCTCATCAGTTCATTATTGCTGTGGAGAGGCTGGAGGGGGCTGGGAGAGAAGAGTGAGGGTGTCTTCACATGAGCCCATCGGTTCCAGTATGACTGATTGTGTAAGAGCTCATAGGCCCACCTGGGGGCTGCTGCATCTACACTCTCCTCTCATCTTCACCCCTTGGCTCTGCGCCGCTAAACTCTTCTTGGCTCACTCCCCTTCTCTCTCTTTCCCTCTTTCTGGACTCTTTCGCTGCAGGGTCCTGAACACCTGGGGCAGCTGCGGGACGCTCCGTTGTTATTAGCATCATCGCCTTGCTGATTATTTTCCCACTGTCTCCAAAAGAGAGTGCTGTTGGGCAGAGAGCTGAAACGGACAAAGGAGGACTTCCACCTCCGAGTCAGTGTGTTGTATATGAGAGAGCTGCCTGTGTGTCCGTATACATGTCGCCTGTGTGTTTAATATGCATCTGCATTCGGGAAATGAGAATCTAGAAGTGGACGGCAGGATGAATGAGCCAAGGGAGTTTGAATGGACCTATCTCCTCTTTTTGGCTGCTTGACAGCTGCTTTTTGCCTACAGACAAAGAAGTAGATCCCCGTCAGAGCACGGTCAACAGGCAAGCAGGGAGGCAAGCCCTGCCTCACCACAACTCAAAGTGCTGCTGAAGCCTCTTCCTTCTATGAGTGCGACGCGGGGTCTCTCCCACCCCTGGTGTCCCACAGAAGGGGACCTTTCTCTGGGTGACTGGCAACCCAGCGTGTGTACCACCCATGGATATGAAGTACTTACAGTAAGGACTTGTCAGTTCACGGAGTAGCCCACAGAAGAATTCAACTGTGTGCAGCGTGAGGCATGATGAATCCTCCCACTGGAATCTCCATCTCACTGTATGTTCTTGGTCATTGTAGAGTTGATGAAATTTCCTGAGAGCCATTCAATGCTTGGATGACAACCTCGCCTGGATGACCTTGCAAAGAGCAAGGTCACCTCCTGCACCAGAGTAAGCCAATATTCTTGAAACGGTGCATTATGCTGGTCAAACGTATAACGTTACTTAATGGAAAAAGTAAAATCCTCAAGAAATAGATGGAGGAGAGTTGTGTTAAGAGTAGGAAAAAGCTGTCAGTTAGTCGGAGCAAGGCTGACCACTTTAAAGGAGCTCAACAACCTTCACAGAGATGTAAAAAATATGATTCTGACAATAAGCATTAGAGGAATGAAAATACACCTGAATAACTATCAGCATGTGCAGGGACGCTTATACAACAACAACAAATACGCTAGTTAATGAAGCTAGAGATAAACCACTTGTGAACAATGGTGGTCTCTCCACACATTTTACGAGGCACATATTCATGTTCTGCAATTTGAAAGGTCATTTTAGTTTGAAAAGTTAAAAAAAAAACACAACATGATCTCTGCAGATCGCTCCTTTCTCCTCCAGACTCGTTAGCCAAACAGCACAACATTCCTGATGAGAAAAGCTAGTTGCTATACTCAGTGTCATGTTGCTAACAGTCTTCATGCAATATTAACTTGCAATAGAGCTTGGAGGACGCACAAACCTGTGCATAGTGCGCAATAAATAAAACAAAACCATCCGTGATTGACACATCATTAGACACCCATGAATTATTCAATATCTGCAATCATATTGGTTTGCTAAAGGATCAACATGCTGAGGAGCATGCAGGCCCAAGGTACCTGATTGCAAGTTAAAAGCCTCCCGAACTCGACTGCTCCCATCCTTAAAAATCTGTCAGTCATTAGTGTAGAGAGCAGAGATGGGAATAAGCCTGCTCAGTCCTCTGAGTGTTGCTTTGGACCTCCTGCCGTTCCCAAAGAAAGGCTGCATCCTACTAGCTTTGAGATGGCTCTGATTGAAGACATAATTGTGAATGTGGGTGAATTTCACGGTTAGGAGCGTGAAACCCTCAGTGAGATGGATGGAGAGATGGGGAGCGAGGGAGGCAGTAAGGACTGCAAATTAGGAGTCAGGGTGCTCTGAACCAGAGCTGGAAGGTGAGAGATCTTGGCTGGGGGAGGCTGATATATGTAGACACACATACAGGCACACAAATAAACACAAGCGTGTGCACGGAGGCATACACCTTTACATATACTCAGGGAACAATGAGCAGTGAAACACACAAGTGCGCACAGAAATGCAGACGCATAGACAATGAAAAACACTTGCTGCGTGTAAACAATCTCTGCATCAATCACCCTATGAGCATGGCTGTGAGGTCTTTCTTCGGTTAATCTGCTGACAGTGAGACTCACTGATGTAGTTTTTGTAGTCCCTGACAAAAACGACAAATTATGATGTTTTAATTCCTTCACAGCTTTACATTCCAACTGAGATAAATTACTCTTTAGAAGTGATGTAGGGGTTGTTGAAAAGCTCTTGTAGCTTAAACTTTTTAAAAATTGGTTTTCTTAAAATGGTGGGAATATCGCTTATAAGTGTAAATGTGTGCAGTGACTTGAACATTATGGTTTGGGTATTTACAGTACGTTTGTGAGAGACAACTCTGTTCATATTATATGGACAGAGTTATAAAATATCCACAAAACTTTTTGTTGTAAATTATGTATAAACCACCACATTAGAAATGTAGAAAATATGTACTTTCTCCTTAGAGATATACAGTAGATATTTAAGTATTGTGTGATTCTGAGCTGCAAAATTTTGCCTATTAAATTAATTTCCTAATGCAACAGTGGAAATGTTATTGGGCTTTAGGGTACTATAATACTGCAGATACAGAACAGACTTTATCTGCATGAAAGAAAAAATATGTTCAAGCTTTACCTTTGTTGCCTTCTTCATGTTAAATACAGACAGATGTTGTGGTCTCCACAAAGGTGTATGCAGCTCACACTGGCAATACTAACCAGTTGACATTCACAATTATCAGAAATAAGGTAGGCTACCTAAATAAAACACTTTAAATGGAAGTCTGAGCCAATGAACAATTCACTCAATAACAAACCTTACATAAAAAAATGGCATTTTTGATATGTCATATCAGACATACCAATTTATTACAAAAGCCAGACATAAATTCCCTTATCTGTCTACTTCTAACTTCTTCAAAGCGCAAACTTTGTATTTAAACATTCTATTCCCAGAATAGTTAGTTTCTGGACGTTCTCACTCATTTTTGACTCTCGCTCCACATAGTGGTTTCTGAAAAAGAAAAAAATGAAAGCCTGGGTTGCTTGGAAACAAGCCCATTGACTGCTCCAACAATTTGCCCAAACAGCTTGAGAGACATGTTAGCTTTTACATGATAAGGCCGGTGACCACAACCTTGACCCTGTGTTGCAAATGGTTTCAGCCTGGGCACCATGTATTTTCTTCCTAACAATTACAAGTTCAACTATTTTGTTCATTCTGTAAGTTATTTCTCCCTAGCCAGTGCACCTTGTGAGAGGGCAGCACTAGGGCAGTAATAACAAGCAGAGGAGGCCTCTGGCAGTTCTTGGAGAGAGGCAAAGTAGGTTAAAGTTTTACAGTGCTGATAATTGAGTCCAGTTGCGCAGGGCCTCAGAGAAGCTTCATGATTGCACAAAAACACACACAAGGGCACAGACAGAGAACCACATACAAACACATCACACCGCAAAACACTGATTTCTTTGGAGCCGTGAATGCCCTAGATGCACTGGCAGCTCTCAAATTAAGCAGCTCAGAGACAGAGGAATCAAATGCGTTTCCATTACGGGGCAAATATTCCATCCACCCCCTGTCATAACGACACTGTATGGCAGCATTAGGGGGAAATATCAAATTAGGCTGTTTCATTTGGAGGACTGTTGTGCATTGCGAACAGCTTTGGAGATCAATTGAGCTGCTAGGTAATGAGCAGCAGCGGCCTGCTCTAATATACTCAGTAATGTTCTTTTGATTGCTTTGGTTAATCTCGCTCTGCTGTGCAGGGGAGGTAGCCCCCTCTCTGTTGAAACTCACTCCTCAGCCCAGGTTAGAGGGAAAAAGAAAAAAATGGGGGGGGCATTGTTGCAAAAGTCAAGCAATATCAATGAAGTTATTAAATCTGGAAAATCCCTATTCATGTTTTATGCCACTAGGAATTCATTACCGTATACTCCATGAGGATACTGTCTATGTCTGGTTTATGCTGAAGAGTTTCAAAAAAATACAGAAAAAAAGAGAAGAAAAGACCCAGCTGAATAGGCCACAGTGGACGACCTTCAAATGAAGTGTTGGTGATGTGTCGATGCTGAAGTGGATGGAATCAGACACAGTATACCACTCTGCTCTGTGAAAGCAAATCCTCTCACTCATGGACCACTCACAAACAAGTAAAAGGCACTCTGTCGTTCCACAACAACACTCACAGCTGTGACCATTTAATATGCTCCGGCTCAGATTCATTCCTCTGCACCTTTTGCTCTCACAGAAAATGCTAACAAACCTGTCCAACCACTTTTGCAATATGCTCACCGCACTACTGCATGCTACACCATCTGCCACATTTCGCTGCGCAGTGTGAATATTTATTTTCTCAAACTGGATTTCTCAGCATCCACCTACTTTTGCAGAATCATCCGCGCATGCTTGGACATGGCTGTCAAATTGGGGTAAAGGCCGCACAGGACTGTGCATTCACCAGCTGAGAGCCGCTGGAGGTGTTTGTTGTTTTGTGGACAGCCTGCTGTTGAGACTGCGTGATTCTTACCTCTCCACGTGGTCCAGGTTCCCCGATACGCCCAGTCCTCCGATGGTGTACAGTTTGCCGTCATATACCAGGCTGTTGTGTCTGCAGCGGGCTACGGTCATCCGGGACACCAGATTCCAGTTGTCCAGCAGGGACATGTAACACCACACATCAGCCACCATCACACCAGACTCTGTACCACCTGAAATATATATAAGAAGGGTTTTTAATGTAGGCTGGTAGGAGTGATTATGACTACCATCTGGTATACAGCTGGAAGGTAATGTGTACATCCAAAAATATGGCATCAAATTGTGGGATACTGATTAAAATATTGATTTTTTTCTTCTTTCTTGTGGCAGAGAACTGACTAAAAGTTGTTGCTGCTGTGTTGACTAGTCAACCAGCCAAGCTACAAAACTGTACTTGTTTCAGCTCGCTTCAAAGCAGCCCTGTTAGCTGTGTAGTTTGACATGTAACACCAGCCGTGACTCGGTGACCCTGTTCAGAGTGTGAGGAAGGTTACAGACCAGAGCCTGTTGATTGGCTAGCTAGAGCACCTCTGATTTCCCCACTGGCTGTCTGACTCCCAGCGGACACATGCAGACCTGTTCCAATGCCCAAACACAAATTTACATTTATATGAAAAGAGGGAGCGGAAAGGTACACGCAGGACAAATCCTGTTGCAATTCCACGGTGCAATGTCAAGGTCTGAGTACCGTGCAAGATTCTCGCACAAATGGACCGTGGAGGGAGAAATTCAGTCTACCTCTGGAGGAGCAACTTAAAGGTGTCTCATAGAGGGAGACACAGAGTGCACAGTGTGCCACTATAGAACAAAATAACTTGCAGAACACTGCAGTGACTGTACAGCCAGACTGAGGAAAAAAAGTCAAGTTAAATAAAAACCTCCACAGAAGGTAAATAGGAAAGACATTATATACAAAAAGAACTCTTTTGAAAAGAAAGGCTTTAAAGTTGTCAACAGTATTGGGCAAAGCAAAGCTTTCAAAGCATCAGATGAGTAAGCTTCAAGGCTAGCCACCTTTTTGAAACTCTTTAACTGTTTCACAAAGGCTCCATAAGTGGGTGACAACCTGGGGAGCTTCACTTTGCCAAATCATAGTGCTCACAGAAAGAAAATGTCCTCAAATCGTGAATGTCAAGTGTTGTGGCCTTTATCAGAATCAGATCTGATTTTACTTGATCTAAAACTATAATGTATTTTTTTTATCCTTTTTTTGTTAGTTGTTTTGCTTTTTTATATGCTAGTGGCAGTATTATGACACTACATTATGCCTGAGAGATCATTAAAATGCTCCTGATTTTATTCAGTATGACAAAATGACTCAAAAAAAGTTTACAGCACAAAAAGTTTGTATTTCCGTAACCATCCTAACCTGGGTTTTGATCCGAATTAGTTTTGTTGACATGATGAAATCAAGAGATGGACCATCTGCATAGGTGGCACTATGGTGGGGCTAGATGGGGCTATAGTCCACCAAGAATTACAATAGCCCCACAAAGAAATGACCCCACTTCACATTCAAAATCATGTCTTACTTATACTATTTTTGGCTGCTGTTTCTCCCATCCTCCAGTTGATCTAGTCCAATAGCGTCCCCAATTGCCACAGCAACCTTCTATGCACTGGAATCACCTTGGCGGTTCACATTGCTCAAATGTATTGTTTTATCATCCAGCAAGGTCCCAGACACTAGTGAAAATGATGAAGTGGAGGCAGGCATCCAGAGAGAGATTTAAAAGAGCCGGATGAGGCCACCAGTGACTTGCTACAGTAGCTTGTCTTATCTTACTCAGTCCTGGCAGTGTTGTTAGAGATGTTAGCCCGAGAGTCTTGTGTCTCAGTCTGTTTCCCCACTGAAGAGTGTTTCTTTATGCATTTAACACTGCCTTCTGTGGCTGAGGTTAGGTCTCAGGTTAAGTTATGGTTAGGCGTCAAAGGGATAACTGTTTGGCGTTAGAGCCTAGGCTTGGTACAGGAGGAAGATTAGAGGGACACAGATTTCGACACAACACCAGCATCAAGAGGAAGCCCCCTGGCAAAAATTTCTACAACCATATAAACAGGACTTCTGGCTGGCATATTCTGCCAGTAAAGATGCAACTTTTTGCAGGCATTTCTCTTGATTTCTGTACGTGTTGCTTGATTATTGAAATGTGAGTCATGTAGTTTCTGTTATTCTACTGAGTTTTCCAAAGTGGACTGTTGCACTCTTGACTGCATCTAACTACGTTCTACACTACCTGTCCAAGTGCTGAATATTATAGAAAATAAATCATGTGGTATCTACATTTATTTAAAAAAAGTTAGGTACAGCATAATCAGACTTATGTTAACATATAAAAAATGTTGGTCCTCAATCACTTAAATTGGGGTCGGTGAGCATATTTACAGTATTCATTTGAACCAATGGGATGAAGATGCACTTAAAGGCATACTATGTAGGATTTTCCTAAAAAACATGGAATCTCTCTCCCTCTAAATCATCACTTATGACCCACTAGAAGTGTGTGGTGGTGTATATATCTACAAAGACCCTGCCCTCTGCCTGCATTTTCTTATTTTCTAACTATTTTGCTGTGTTCAAGACGTTTCTGGGTATCAACGTTTGGGCAGTGGGTGTGTAGCTCCCAGCCAATAACTATCAAGGTGTTAGGTCGGGACTCTATAAAAACATAGCAACAAGGTTACTTCACTGTCTCCATCTCTCTCCTCTGCTCTCTGTCTGTGTCATGGATGTATAAAGACCTAATCCGGCAATGCGGCATCTTCCCACAGGGTTGTGCAGAGGTGTGGGTGTGTTTATTTGTACTTCAGTACGTAACCACCGTGATTCAATCAGAAAATAACATTTTATTTATCTGATTCACTGCTTTGTTCTTGCTACCGCCGCTCCCTCTCTTCATTCAATCGCTAGCTTGCTCAACCACTGCTGCTCTCGCTCTCTCTCACTCTGTGTCGTTGAGTCGGGAAGGAGGGGCTAACTTTGACAAATCCTGCATAGTATACCTTTAATTTGAATTGTAGTTCAACTATTGCCTTTACAAAAGCCAGATCATCACCTTTCACAACTGTAGTGTGATAAACTGACGGCATCTACTGTCCTCTTGCTCTTTGCCTCTAAATAACTGCAAAAGGAAAGCTTCAATTGTGCCGCTGGAGTGGGTGATTTAGCTCACCTGACAGGTAGATGTTGTCTCCCGCCGAGATGACATTGAAGAACTCGCGGTCATAGAAGGGCAGGCTGGCCAGCGGGTACCACTTACTGTTCTGGGGGTTAAAACAGGTGACCGCTGTCAGGGAACGCTGGTTCATTCCGATAGCCTGACGCCCTCCCACCAGAACTATCACCTCTGCTACACCTAGAGGACAAAGGAACAGGAGGAGGGTGGAAGGAGAGGATGATGAGGGTGGACAAAGGATGGAAAGAGACGGGAGAAAGCAGGCCATCAGGGAAGGTTTCCACCACTAAATAAGGGCCAAGATTGAATCAAAGGCTCTTTGAGAGTGCCCAGTGCTGCTGTAAATAGCAGCATAATGTTTTGTGGCATGTTGCCCAATGTTAAAGTATTTACAGTATATGGCTTTCAGTGCAAGGTGAACATTTTTTTTACATTTATTAATGGCACTATTTAAAAAAAAAAAACCTTTGCGCCTTTTCATTTTTAGACAACAACCTTGATAGGCTGCGAGAGAACCAGCTAACACACAACCAGCCGTAGATTATGTGTTGTTTTGAATTCACCAGGCCTTGGCCGTCTCTGAGTCAATAAGCTTGTCGGGAAATGCTAAACAAAATGCAAAATAGAAAAGTTTCCTCTTGGTCTCAGGAAAGTACTGAGTTAAATAAGAAACTATAACTCAATTACCAAGACTGATGGGGCTGTCATTCGTTTGGTTGCCGGCTATCTCTTGTATTCCCCCTTGCTACACATAATATAAGCGCTAAACTTGCATTCACTCGTCCACGCACTCACAATGAAACTTACACTGTTTGGGCAAGGCATAAGAGAATCACAAAATCAATAGGGGAGAATCAATGTGTGTGCATTTGTATGTGGAGATGTGTCTTGTCTCATGTACACACACACATGCTCTGAGAGCCTTGTGTGATTAAAGAAGATACTCAAAAAACACGCTCAGTGCTCATCCCTATTACTTCTCACCCGATCTCTGCCCTCAGACACGCATGCACACACACAGAGCTGGTGGATAAAGACACCAGTGATCCAAAACACACAAACAGGTTGGCAGGCTGCCACATGACTGTCTCAGGTCCTCTCAGTCTTCAGCAGCAGGCTCCAGTGAGCAGGCAAGACGACGAGCCGCCAGACAGAAATGAGCTGTGTGTTTGAAAGCAGCAGGCAGGCGGGCAGAGGGAGGCGAGCCAGGGAGGGAGAGGAGGGCAATAGGGAGAGATAGAGACAGTGTGAGGAGAAAGAGAGCAGGAGAAAAAAAAAAACAAAAAGGGAATGAGAGAAAGAAAGAGAGGGATGGGAGGGAGGGAGGGCTAATCTTCATACACTCCAAACCAAGGCTAACCACTGGTTTATCTGCTTGGATCGATAATTTTCCACACAGACACTCTCCTGACAGGCACATCCATAGGCGGCTGTGTTTTCCTTCAGCTCCTTTCAGTTAAAAAACTATACCCTTATTTTTTTTTTTTCAAGAGCTTCTTTTTTTTTTTTTTTCTTTCAAAGCTGGTAAAACAGAGAGCTTTTCTCTAGGAAGAGGAAAAGGGGTAAAAGAGGAGAAAGATACAAAAACTACAATGGGCTTTGCTGGGGCTGAGCAAACAGACAGAGCAGTAAGCACTGCCTCAGACATATCGTGCACATACAGCTTAGACTTAGTGGACAGCTTAATGCTGGCTGGCTCTTTTCCTCTGTAAGGTTTTAAGGATGTGTTCCTCTGTGTAGGATGGAAAATAAAGTGATGGCTCAAGGAGAAATTGTGACAGTGTCACCGCGAAGATGAAGGTCTGATACACGAGCTAAAAAAAGGACAATCGTGACAAAATGCAGAAGGCGTAGGAGTCGTACACGTCGCTGCCCTTCCTGGCAGCGTGTGAAAGATGTGTGAACTTGGAGGGCTGCTAAAAAAGATTTAAGTTGCACTCGTTCCCATCACGGGCCCGTTTTCACAGCTCCATGGCATCACGCCCCGGACTCGAAGCCTCAAACGGCCCTCAAGACCTCCAACAGACCTTGGATATTCAGCTAATAAATGGGAGTGTGGTTTTGTAGGACAGTCGCAGCTACAGCGGCTGTTCTTTGAAAATGAAAAAAAAGTGAGAACAGGCTCTTTTGTCTTCCCTCTCATGAGCCTCCAACCATACCTACACACACACACATTAATTATATTGACTTTGTTCTGCTATTGTTCTTCCATGTGATTAGTGTGCCGCTATTGCTGTACGTGTTTGTACTCTATTTCTCTTTATCTCTTTTTTCAACTTTATTGGATTCTAAAAAGTTTGACAGTTTTCCCTGCTTTCATAGGATTACATTTTTCATCTCCTGTCTTTCATCCTATTTGCTGTTTCAGTTTGTTTATATTGACTGCCTCAATTAACTTGGCGAAGTTTTCTGTGTCTATGTCTGAGCCAATTTGGGATTTTCTTTCTTTGGTCTGCACATCAATCAATATTAGACTGTTTAAAAGTTGTTTTAATATCTATATAGGTTCATATTTTTCAGAATAAGATATCAAATTCAATTCCATCTTAAAACATGGTGGAAGATGTACAAAACATTAAATTTCCTGATTCTTCCTGTTTATTGGATTTTTCCACTCTAATCCTAAAATACAGACGACAAGACAAAACAGAAAAAGAGACATTTCTTGTGTTGTTATTTTACATAGAATTTAGTCATCTAACAAGCCAACTTGAAGCCCCACAGTGTCTAATTAGAGCAACTAAAGCAATCTCACATGCTGCCTCACTGTGCCGAATTGTACTTCTTTGCACATGCAGGTCTTTATTATCACCTAGTGCCCATGTGCAGGGTTGTTCTCTGCGCTTTCCGCTTGGCCAGACACGTCAGGGAGAGTCCACATCTGGGCGTTGAGGCTGCTGCGCAGCTCTGACCCCTGAAGCCCTGAACACACTCACAAGCTAACACAACCCAACACCGGCCTGTCAGAACGCAACAAAACAGGAGAGCGGCACCGCTGACGGGGAGTCACGGCATCGGATCAGATGACTGCGTGGGTGAGTGTATGTGTGTGTTTGTGCATATGTGCGAGTTTTCTCAGACAACGAAGCCTCACAGGGACGGCTGTCAGTCAGAGGTTTGATGCCAGTTGGGCAGAGGGATGAAGGGATGGAGGATCAAAGGATGGAGATGGGCGGTCGGGGATGAAGGGATAACCAAGACTTGACAGCTCTTATTTTTCTTTTTCCTGGTGGAGTTTATACCCATGGCAGTTTGGGGAGAAAATGCCTCCTCCTGATTGTTACTGACCTTTTGTTTTATTTGTGGTATATATTTAACCTGTCTATATTCAGGAAAAAGTCAACTGAGCACACGCTTTGAGCAACACCCTGTTTAAAAGAAACATATATAAACAGATACATAAATTCTAAAAGCGCATACCAGTACAGCCTTGTACTTTTGGGTACTATGCAACTCTACAGGAAGTGCCTTGTTTGTGACTTTAGGCTACAACAGTTAAGCTTTATTTGTACTTAGAAGTAGCGTATTTGTATATTGAAATAGGGTGAAACACTGCGGCAGTGAGCACTAAGCTTGACTGAAATGGCAAAATCTAAACAGCCCACTATATTGATTTTGATGTAAAGTACTTTGTAACCTGTGTTAAAAAAGGTGCTATATAAATAAAGTTTCACTTTTACTTAGTAACTATTAATATTCTCACAAGTGGTTTCAGTTATAGCCAGCTATGAATTGTGTGGCAAAATAAAGCCCCAAAACGTATGTGATCTGAGGGACAGACAGGCTTGTGTAAGAGCTGAATCTCAAATTGAAGTTGATGCCCACCCACGGAGCGTGACATGCGCACACACATTTACACACACACACACACGCACCAAAAAAAAAAAACACCTCCTGACAATTTCTGCGCATTGCTTCCACCCAACTCGACTTCAACTAAATGAAACCTATCTGTGACAGGAGCACACCGCCCATGCTTTACCTCATGCTGGAACAAGCTGGATTCTCACTGAGGACATATACACAAACACACAAACACACACACACATACACACACACATACAGTCACTCCAGAATAAGAGAGGTTGATGGAAAGATGAAGACAGAATGGACAGATTCTGTCGTTTCTTCTTCCCTCCTGCCACACTGAGTCTTATCTCACCTTGTTATGTGTCTGCTTGCTCTCTGCCCCATGCTGTGACCCTGCTTTCCTTATTCCTCTTCTTTTTTTTTTTACCCCGCGGCTAATACCTCTCTTCTTTTTCTCTCTCTCTCTTTCTCAACCCTCAGGTGACTTCACTCCAACTCTCTCTCTCTCTTCAGCTCATTCTCTCTGGAACCGCAGCAGTCTGCTCTTTTACCGATATTCTCTCCATTTCATCTTCCTTCACTACTTCCTGTTCCTTTTACCTCATGCACCTTTTACCCCAATGTTTTAGCCTTTTGTGACCTTTATTTAACCAGCCATACTTGCATATTCTGCAGAAGAAGTCAAAGGGAAATTGCCGGGTTGGGTTAGGTGGAGTTGCCAGGACACATACATTTACACGTTGAGATTTAAGTTGAGGGTGCACGTCAGCCAAGAATTGTCCTCCCAATATCAGATTTCTTTGCCTGCAAGTGGTTCGTATTACAGCAGCAACCCAACAAATGCCAGCTCCAAAGTTAATTCGTGACCTTGACAAAAAAAATCTCACCTCAAGGTCCATTTTGTATCTGGTAATATTGCAGGATTTTCATCACTGCTGTTTCCACGATGAAGAACTTTATGAAACCTCAACTTTTAAACCAATATGGATGAGGAGTTCCTAAAGTGCTAAAAAAAAAGGGAGAAGTTTTAACATCTACAGCCTACTGCTGCTAAGAGAATCAACCCAACATAAATACATACAAATCAACAAAAGATAAAAACGAAGCTGCAATTTCCTTTAGAAGGCGTGTAGATGAGTTTACGCCTGTACCGTAGAGGGTGAAATTACAAATCACTTTGCTGTTTCAAATCGTTTTGTTCAATTCAATTAAAAAAATAAAAAAAAAAATCTGTAGTTTGATGTTCTGTTCAAACATGATTGTTTCGTGATTGTATCTGTAGCTTTCACAGTCTTTCAGTAAGCTTTTAAGCGGTAATCTTATTATGGTTAAGCTTTCAGTCACCAGTGAGGGGAGCTCCAGTTTAAAAAGTTTCTGACAAGGAAGCTTCAGTTCAACTTGAGATTCGTAGTTAAGGATTTGTTCATTCATGTGCAGAACACCTCCACTGTAAAGTAGACTGGGTGTACAAACTGTTACTGGTATCTAAATATTAAGTTGCAGCGCATTTTTCACAATCTCAAACTGTCTGAGAGATTAAAAGTCCTCCTCCAACTTCTCTGCTTCTCTTTATTTACTGTACATCTCCTCCTTTATGACTAGTACAGATTTAAATAGAAATCTGTAAAGGATTCAACTTGAGCTCTGTTTTTTCTTCAACTTTAAGTTTATTAATATCATGAAGGAAATTGGCTTGGTTTTCAGCCAGACATTAAAGATATAAGTCACAGGAATACACTGAATGACAATGAAAAAAACTCCACCTAGTCTGACGAAAACAAAGCAAAACATGTCAACGTTTCAGTAAAGGTGACACGTATAAATATATATATGCGTAAATATATTCATGTAGTATACGACTGGGGAAAACTGGAAGCGCACAGACTTTTACTCACAGGGTATCACAGCCACAGTGACACTGGCAGTCTGTCTCTCAAGGCTCAGAGCCATTTATATCTCACTGCTGGTCCATAACCATTTCCTCTTATCTCAGTCGCCTCTCTCTATTCTCTCTCTTTTACTTCTTTTCCTCCCTAATCCTATGACTTCTCTCTCAGGGTGCTAATTTGCTATGGTGAGGATCAGGGGGCCAAAGGCTCCCAAATAATTTCAGGGTCCAGGGATGTACAATGTGTATACTATTTGTGCGCATGATTTTAAGTGTGTATGTGTGCATTCTTGGATGTGTGTTTATCTGTTGAGCAAAAAAACTGAATACAAACATTTTTTTTCTGGCCTCAAGTGTCCTCAAACCCCATTTAAAGGGTCAGTTCAGTATATCACTGAGTCACCTCTAATGGTGAAAAGCCTTTCAAATGAAAGAGAGTGTTTTCAGCAAAGGGGTTACCCTACAGCCTACGTCTCTTCGGCTTATCAGACAGCCTGCATACAAATGGGGAATCCTTTTTAGTTAAGAAAACAAAAGCTCTTCCTACTTCAACACGGATTACATCTACTGAATATACTCTTCTGGCAAGCGGGGTCTAATATATTATCCTCAAGCACTGGAATGTTCTCAAAAGCGATCCACCTCTAATATCAGCTCAGAGCCTCCTTCGATCACTCTTAAACACAGACTTGTTCATTCTGACACTAGAATACCACCTGTCAGATGCCAAATACTTCATACATCCACATACTGGTAAAAAAAAACCCCAAAAAACACCACACACAAAATCCTTCCTAAACTGCAGCAGCACTCATATTCTCGACACGCTGAAATGTTAACTGTGGTCTGGTTTATAGTGGACAAACTAAAGATTGATATCTGAACACAAAACTACAAAATACACATAAAACATGGATAAGGCTACGGCACGAGCTAACCATGGCTTTGCAGTGTTGTTAAAGTTTTGAGGAACAGACAAAATCTCACCCTCTCATAAATGATTATACTCAACGGATGCAGTACTTGTATTTTTTGTACTTGGTTTTTGTAACTAAGATATATCTGTGCTGTTTTGTTTCTGAAATCCTGTTTAACAAACTACTTTGTGAAATTGATCAAGGCACAGTAGTGTAAAAACATTGATCTGCTTGCGCTATTAAAGGCTGCAAATCAATAAGTCGTTTTTTTCTCTAAAATTACACGTAGTGATATCTGGCGATGGTGATACAGTTTCAGTTTTATCTGCCCAAGTTTTGAGATTTCCACCTCGACTCCAGTACAATGGTGAATGAAATTTTATTTGTGGAGCAGCGCTGAAAAATTACATCAAAAAAACTAAAATAACCAGTGTACCCAATACGCAGGATAATCCATACATCTCACTGTGAACAGTTTTTGGTGGAACTACTTTCTACCGAAGAAATGGCCCTGCGGCGGTTTGTTCTGTGGATTTCTCAGAGTAACTAGGACATTGTGTCTAGAAAGAGAGCTTGCTGTTGAATTTTTAAATGTAATGTTTGGTGGCAGAAATCTCAAAGATGATATCTCAAAGATGGTGATGTCTCAAAACTTTTTCCAAAAAAAAAAAAAAAAAATGGCAGGATACCACTAGAGGGAAAAAAAATTTGATTTCTTGTAATTTCAGTGAACTGCACCTTTAAAGTCTGTGGTATTTGAGTGGCATTTGAATGTCACACATTCTAATTTTATAAACTCAGATAAGACACACACACACACACACACATATCAGATCATGGTCACTTTTGGGGAAATTACATAAACTTTCATTCATTTCCTGGAGACTAACCTTAACCACTGACCCAAAAAACAGCTTTTTCCCAATTGGGGACATAGCTTTTGTCCCCAATTTGACAAGCAGTCCCCAGTTAACTGGTCCTAAGTCTGAGATTTTTCCCCAAAGTAGCCTATGACAGACCACACACACACACACACACACACACACAGATCTGCACAATCAGCACATGCAATGACAAAGCTCTAACCAGTTTCACTTTGTCTGTTGAATATTGGATGAAGCTGAAGCAGCCTTCGAGCCTTGCAGCAGGTATAGCGGGTCAAAGTGCCAGATGCAGTGTGAGCGATGGTGAGGCTGATCCGTTTTCTTGTAAATGCTGCTCGCTTTGGGTTTGGGCACGTACTGCAGCTTTAGAAACAGAATGAGTCAAGTTTTCTGGCAACAGCCGAAGCAATCGTTCACCTGCAACCCCCCCCCCCCTCCCTCCCGCTTCCCTCCCTCTCCCGCCCTTTCCTCCCTCCATGGTAGCTCAGGCTGACAGTAGTCACTAGTCAAAAGGTCAAGCAGACGGAACCTTAATCTTGGCTGCAGCCCCTGCAGACATTCAGACCAAAGGTTATCTAATCTGGATTTACTGCCTCCATGTTACATTTATGTGCCGAGATAGATGTGTTTGCTTGAGATCTCACTGATAAGCCGCAGGAATATCAAAAACTCATACTCCAATTCTCCAGTGAATAGCTGCATCCAACTTTCTCTCTCTCGCACTTGCTCGCTCCCCCCCCCCCCTCAAATACCATTTCAGACTCCAGAAATAAAATCGGAAGAGGATCCGCTGAAGGGCACTCTTCACATAGAGCGATTAAGACATTTCTGGCACATTCTCCTGCATCCTGCTTTTCCAGTTTGAGAGGTGAAACAGAGTAATCTCACGCTGCAATGGCTCCAAAAGACAAACCAGGCTGAATAATTACACAGAGCAGGACAATAATCAACGAAATCCTGACATTAAAAAAAAACAAAAAACACACAAAGCTGAAAAGTGTCTTTCCAAACTGCTGACAGCTTCCCTGTTGCGATCGCCTTGCTTAATGGTTAGCGTCGAGGCTGCGCAGCCAGAGAGAAAGATGACAAATAAATTCAATTATTGCATGAAAAAGAGCCACTGTCACCGTTTTGACGAGGAACAGTTGAGGGGACGACGAGGCGATCAGCGAGAGAGTGTTAATCGCGCCTGAGCCAGAAGCAGTAGGTGGCAGGCTTCAGCGGAAAGTCATCTGATGATCTTTTATGCTCTCCTTACAAGGTGTGAATCTTGTTCTCCTTTTCTTTGCGGCGGTGGCACTCAAGGCCACTCTCCAAGGAGCCGCTGGCTGACAGAGGTGTGAATGAGCAGATGAATGTCACGCCTACAGGCTTCGGGACCTCACAAAAGAGGCCTGGTTTTATTGTCTCTAAACTGTGGATGCAAAGCCAAGCTATTGTGCAGGCTGATCTAATGAAATCCAGTTTTTTTTTTTTTTTTAGACCAACACACAACCAAGCACACTGTGTTTTATTTGGCTTGCCCTCCGCTGCAAGAATTCTACACGGTTGATAACGTTTGACATCAACATTTCCAGAGAAATTTAGGGAGCGACTTCAATCCTGCTGCAACAAAGGGTTCTGATCTCAGTTTTGAAAAAAAAAAAAACTTCTAGGGAGCTTTTAACTGAGTAATCTATAACTGCAAACACCAATTCATGCATGAGGAATGATCACATAGATAAAATGCTTGTACAGAGAGACAAGGCTGAAAACTCCTATCTCAGTAGCCCCTGCTGCTGATGCTGAGAGTGTCTTACTGTAGTTGTTAAATTTTCCGCCTTTAGATACATGAACACTTGATTACAGATGATGAAGTGGACGCAGAGAAAGACAGGCTGAGAAAGAGTGGAGCTACTGTTAAGGATTCCCTCCTACAGTGTATGTATTTAAAGGTTTAACAATGCGTGTGCACGTGTGTGTGTGTGTGTGCATGCACGCGCGCGTGTGTATGCGAGCGAGACAGAGAAACAATGTGAGCCGAGCTGGACCCCTGCGTCTCCTAGTCATTACAGCTCATTTGTCTGAGTGCTATTCCACTTGGCTGGGTTGACTTAACAGTTTGCCCTGGCGCTCTCCACCCTCCTCTGAGCCGAGCACAGCGACACATGTGGAGAGAAGGAATTGGGAACATAATGTATGAGTTTGTCTGGGACGCGTACACACACACACACACACACACACAGAGCATGTATCCCAAAGAAAACTTTTTCCCTGCTCCTTAATAGCACACGAGTACACATATAGATATATAACGCCACCGAAATCAGAGCGTATCTTATGTCTTGAGACAAAAAAAAGGTTTGTGAGTAAACTCGCAGCACCAGCGGCTGTTTAATCCCCATTATCCCCTGGAAACACTAATGATAGCTAATCAGATGCACATCCACACTCTAATTAACCAATTACTGTAGCAGCTAACGGATACACATACAGTACGTGAAACGCCGTGAATTCATTATGAGATTCTCATAGTTTTCACTTTTAACCCGAGACTCTTTTTTTTTGGGCCAAATGAGGAAGATAGGAGGCTGTTAAGAGAAGACATCAGCTGCATCCCCCCTGCCTTCCTGAAAAGTTCACTGTTGCAGCAGGAAACAAGTAAAATGAGATGGAAGGTAAAAATAAGTACCATTTAAATGAGTGCGCAGATTTTGTTAAAAAAAAAAAAAAAAAAAAAAAAGATACAAGAATGCCAACCGCATGCACACATTTAAACAAAACCCATGCATACCAAGCAACTCTTTATGTCTAAAATTGTATTCCTGTTTGAAGATCAAAGACAGACAATTTCTATGCTGAGCATCTTTTTTGGCCACTTAATTAGCATCTAATAAAAGTAATGGGTAGAGCATCCACTCAATAAACACTCCAAAATGCAAAATCGGTGCAGCGCGAGACAGAAGGCTGTCTCATTTTCAGTTAGAGAGGCAGCTTAAAAATAACCTTTACGCCATGGTGTCTATTCAGACTTTTATTACTCTTGCCTTGGGTTAATTCTGAGAGAGAAGAGCTTTGTCCAAATGTTGTCCAGCATTGCTATACATATATTTTTTTGTTTCGCACCAGTTCACATTTGGTCATAATATAATATTTAAAGCTGGTCTAGCCAATAATTTTTACATTAACAATGCATCAAATGACTGTGTATAATGTGTAAAACCATAGTGAATTGTCACTAGACTTTGCAGTTCCCGTCAGCTGTACGGAGCATTTCAGCATCTTTTTAACTCATTTCTTTGGTTTTTATGTCCCGCAACTTTACGGTTTTAAACTCTCATTCTCATCGCTCTCATAGGGTTGTTTTCAGCAGCAGCAGGCAGCTGTTTTCAGTGGAAAAAGCTCTGTACACTACCTTTAGTGCCAAACAGCAAAAAGACAAAGCTGGCAACCAGCTGGTGAACATAGCGGAGCATTTAGCAGCTAAAATGCCAAATATTTTTTCTTAGAGAGTTGGTGGAGAGTCAAAACTGGAAGCTGAAAAAAAGAGTGAATATGTGGACTTATGCTGGTTAGGTGGACAGAAATGCAACTCCAAATAAATGCTAATGTTGCTCTGAATGTGTAAGTAAGTTAATGTGTTTGTTAATACTTTTTCTATAACTTTTTAAGGTGATAATATGTCAGCATTGTGTTGACAGCTTACTGCTCTAAAAAGCAATTAATGCAGGTTAAAATTTAAACTTGTATAACAATTAGAAGCTGACTAATAGCTATTTCAGCATGGCAGATATTATTGATTTCAGCTCATCACATTTGTTTTGCTATTGTTGTATACGTGGGTTGATAAGTGACAAGAAACTGCAGTACAGAAATACCAAAAACAGGTTTGAATCAGAGAGAACAGACAAGTTTCTTTTTTCGACAGTGAAAAATGAAAGTAGCTCTTTAATTGAAGAGATTCTAATGAAAAATGTTTGTCTATGTTATGCGTTTATGTTTTAAAAAATGAACATTGGCAGATGTATTACTGTCACATTTTTTAAAACTTTAATATATCATTATTGGACTCTTTCAATACTGAAATCCAGTATTGGTCTGGCTCTATTAATAAATAATAAAGGAACACTTGCACTGCGAGTATAACATCAAGCATCTGATTCACAGATTGAAGCCTAGATGTGAAAGGATATTAATAAATAAATATCCTTTCACTGGCTCAAAAGAGTAAATTAAATTTCTAGATTGAAAAAAAAAAAAAAAAATCATTTCAATCCATTCAAATTTATCAGTCGTAAAAAGACTGAATGTATGAGGCACTCAGACATGCGGCCCTCACACACACACACACACACACACACACACACACACACACACACACACACAGTATGAACACAAACACCCCCACTATAATGCACCCACATATTCACAGATTGACTATGCTCAGCAAGAAGTGCTTCACGGATGGCAGTTTTCCTTTCTTTTTCCGCTTGACAGACTTATCAACCGAGCTCAGGTGGTGCCCCATCTGCTTGCGCACATTTAAAGTACACACACACACACACACGCACACACACACGCACGCACACGCACACGCACACACTTTCTGCTTACACAAGAAGACACATGCTCTAGGAATAAACTCAATCAAATGTCTGCCCTTCAAATTTCATTTCTGATCCCCCTGGCTCCTTCTCTCCCTCCTTCTCTCTCTCCGACCACATCCCGACCTCTCCTCCTGTTCTCCCACGTCCCTTCGCTTTCTTGTCCTCTGTGTGCCAGCCTCGCTCCCCGACAACCTCAAACTCTCCCTCCTCAGTCTTTATTTTATCTTCACGGCCACGTGCTAGTCCCCATGTTTACCCTGCAATCCCAACGACCATGCGCCCTGCTGTGCGGAGCCCATCCTGTCCAATGCAGCAGATGGCTGAACGGCACACGTGCACACAAACAATCACGACCGCAGATGCACACACGCAGGCATACAAAAAAACTCAGACCTACAGGAATGCACACAGCTACACAAAATGTCAAAGTGCATTTGTATTTATCTGTACACCGAGTGCGGTACATCAGAACACATGAGCACACAGTTTTTCACACTTCACTCCATGAATCCAACAAGCGAACACGCTGATAAAATTCTCGACCCAGATAGTCAGTTCATAAAGAACTTCAGATTCTGAAGAGTTCAAAACTTGATCGAGAAAACATATTTATCATTCACTGAGCCATCGGTGTATAATGCATCATGAATGTATTAATCTCAGCAGCATTTATGCATTTATATAATTCTGTTGTACAGAGCCACAAGCTGCTGTGAATCAATACAAACTTCAGCCTGTATAACGGGACTGCAGGACGCATAAGATATGCACATACCAAACACTATAAAATGGGCCTTGACAGAAAATGCTTCAAGAAACTGCTGAGAACAAAGAGAAACTACTGGATAGAGGATGAGTAATGGAAGGATGCTGAGTGCAAATAATGCCCCAAATATCTTTTCTCAAGAGGCAAATGATTTTTTATGAAGGGCCTCATGCGACTGCATTGGAAGCAATTAAAGATTCAAAAAATATTAACCTAAAACAAGTCCTCCAATGTTTGTTTACTGGCAAGTAAACACACTGGCTGGACAACAGAGTTGGCTGGTAAACTGACCTCTCCATAAAGTGCCATTTGTTAGGCAATTATCTTTATTCTACCAAGCAGAAAATAACTTGTGCTGAATAGTAAGGTGTGCTGGTGCGAGGCTCATAATACCATGCAAACACTATAATTAGGCAGCTCTTTACAGGGGGAAAGAGTGAGGTCCTGGCCGACCTGAGGGAAAAATCTAACGGCCAAAAGCAATTTGCAGGCGCTTTCCAATTTCCATGAATGATTCTTTGATTTTAACGATGTAAACAAACATAGTCTTCAATGGCTTGGACATTGGCGTCGGCCGGACAGTGAATGGTTGGCTGGTTGCTTAGAAAGCGAGGACAGAACTGACTGTGCCTAGCTGGTGTTAAAAAGTTGTTAGGGGATGTTTATGTGCAGGGTTTGCTGTAAAAGAGCCTGAGTTCAGTAGCTCACAAACCCTGGGAAGCCGTTATGGTCTGCCACCTTCAACTTTCATGGTAAACTCAATCATAGGTGGCTCCAGCAATCATTTGTTTGAATGCGGAAAGAAAAATCTGTCCTGAGATTTGGAAATATGATCTGTTGCCCATGTGTTCGTGTAAGTATTTACTGTAGTTGTCTGGAAAATATTATGGAGCTCTAAACCATTGCCTTCCAGTTGGTGGATAAAATCAATACAATGCAGTGGCAAGGCAAGGTCTCCTGGAGGGTCTTGTAGGGACCTGATCTCTCTGTCACCTTGTTGCAGTGAAATATGAATAGTGGATATGTGTGCGTGGGTGCATGGATCCCAGAAATAAGTTCTGGGTCAATTACACCGGTGGGAGGCAGATCATGTCACTGGCAGCTTGTTCTTGGGTCATACAGGCCAAAGATGCGCATCAGTTTACCTATGTTTTTGTGTGTGAGTGTGTGTGTGTGTGTGTACCAGCAGAGAGTCTTGGCCGGGTCCTGGGTGTCTGCATCTCTTGCCGTGCGTGGGGCAGCATGTGGTAGCGCTTGGCTTCGTTGACCAGATCACGACACGCCTCCGACGATTTGATCAGCTCCTCGTTGTCCACTACGTTCAGCAGGTAGGACGGATGGATGAAGGGAAGGCGCACCACCGCCAACAGCTCCGACAAATGCTGAAAAGACAGAAAGGAGAGGGGAAACAGAAAAAGCAGGATTAGAGGTTGAAGGCTGCTATCAGTGAGTGATGCTTAAACAACATAACGGAGGGAAAAATAAAGAAACAAAAGCAAGCACCAATAAAACAGTATTTGTGGATATCTAAATTAATTTAGACTGAGTGAAATTACCAAGGATGATCAAAGAGGTTTTATATGAACAGCATTAAACAGAATAAAAACACAGTGGATCAAAGTCAGTAAACACAGACACTCACATCTTTCACAAGGAATGCAGTTGGATTAACTCCCCACCTCATTATGAATGTTTTTTGCTGTACAAATAACTTTGATATCTTAAAAGATAGGAAAAGCAACTATCATGTTTGATAAAAACCTATTCTGTTGTAAGTCAGGAAACCTAATAGTGGAAAGACCATTAGATCTGTTACCTTCTGTGCCAGGACCTCAAAGCTTCATTTTGACACCCTGCATGCATCGGTTTTCTATTTCTACACGAGAGCAGGACAAAATGCCCTGGCAAAGATGGAAGGATGAGAGAAGAAATCCTCAAAATCCTCCAAAAATGCTGGCAGCTTTTTTTATGCACTCACCATGATAGCCTTATTCACTCTCGCACATTTCCAAAAACTACTAACAACTCTAGAGACTTCTAATTGAGTCATTAAAAGCAATTCATCACAGAACAAGAGGCTGCCAATCACGTTTTGCCAAGTTTTCAGTGAGATCCGCTCAAAATCTCACTTTCACATGTGCATTTGGTTACGCCGCAAGAGCCGAAACAAAACAGCAGGGGGTATCTTACTTCCACCTTCTGCTTCCTATTTTTCGGTCTCGAAATTAAATCTTTCAACCGAAAGCTAATGTTCTTCTGCAGCCAAATTAAGACCCAGTTCTGGTTAATCACAAGCCATTCAAACCAAGAGATGATACAAATCAAGACGCCATCGCCAGCTTTAGTTTTTTAACATTCAAGTGAGAAAAAACAAATTAAAACTGATTTTACACAATTATGACTTTAAATTGGCACCTTTTCCTTTAAAGGGTCTGTTGAGCATGAAGATGATGCTTTTAAGAGGGAGAACATTGAGATTCATGGGTGTGGAAAGAACCTTAACTAAGAGAAACCTAAACTAAAGTAAAACTAATGTTTGTGTGCTATGTGTGCTATGCTATGTTCTATGGCTGTGTGCGCATACATTTACGTGCTTGAACTGTATAGGTGTTCAGAGATAGAGGCAGGACATCCTGTTGCCAGGGCAACCTTGTCTATAGCTCTGGCTGCCGAATGCTTTTTTTTCTTCTGTGTGTGCGTGTGTGTGTATGTAAGTGTATGTGTGCTGGTGTGTACTCCCATGGGAGTCTCATCTATGTCGACAGTAAAAGCTGTAAACAAGCTTGGACAGAGCGACAGAGAGCTGGGTGGAGATTGACCCCTCTGACCCTTCGGCTCAGAGCGACGTGACCGAGCCGCGCAGGGAGAGTGACAAAACAACAGACTCAGAGAAACATCATTCAGGGGAGAACAAATAATAAGCTGACACTCTACCTAAGCATCTCTCTCTCCCACCTGAGGCCTTTTACTCTGGCATGTGTCCCATTTGTTTTCTACCGATGTCCTGGGCGCATCTGACCAGAAAGCAAGAAATCAGACAGTGAAGAGAAGGACCATGTGGAGGAGAGAAGAGAATGGCATGAGAAGGAGGGGATAAGACATGAGAATGGAGGTGGGAAGACAAGCGAAGACTGAGGAGGAGGAAAGGATGAGAGGTAGCACGACAAGAGAGGAGAATAGACGAGACGAGCCAACTGAAGTGAGCTAAAAAGACGACGAGAGGACGGGAGAGAAGATGTGACGGTTCCACGGCAGTCAGAGAAATCTGCTGATGACATTTCTTCTCTGCAAGCTCGCTGGGAGCGAAACGCCATCCTGCAGATGGGACTGTCTGCTTCCCTCCTCCGACGAACGCACACAGCTTACCCAACAGTTTATCAAACAAATAGCTCAATACCCACATAAACACTGGTGGTTGCTCGCAGCAGCTCAGCTCAAACACAGCAAGAAAGGAGAGTAAAAGCAAGCTACCTAGCATACTGCAATATTCTTAAAGGTGCAATATACGACATTCAGCCCCACTGCCGCCATGTTGAGGACGACTTCCGAAACGAAGAACAGAGAAGCTTGGATAACAACACACACAGAGGGAGTGTGACTTCATTCTCTGCTCAGGACGCCATTACTTAACCTTATCTTTACATAGCAAACAGTTGTTTTTTGACGTCTAGTAGGGCTGAATGTCATATGTTGCACCTTCAAGGGAAGAATCACTAGCTGAAGAGAAGCTGCTACCTCCAATTACGGTTCCCCCATAGTGGGAGATATGCCCCAGTAGTTACTGAGTCATGTCAAACTCAAATTGAGGTGACTTAAGCTTCAGGCTTGCTTTTCTATTACAAGCTACTTTTCTCCAGGTCTGCTACAACCTCACCTACATTCATGTTATGACATTATATAATGTGATTAATGCCAGTAATTGGATGTTGACACATTTTAAAAACACACTATTTGACAGTAAAGCCCTTTTAGAAAAAAATACCTTTCAATTTCCAATCTAAGGAAGAGGGAACTCCATGTTGCTCTACTGTATTTAAAGTCCGTTCGGCTCATGAGATCATATTTGTGGATTCGCGGGTCGTGTGAAATAGGTCCACGACTGACTCTTCTGACCTTCAGAGCTAAATTAAAGCTGTATATGGGGCAGTTTCAGCCAGGTGGTGCCCTTAGTGGCACGGCAGAAATAAATGTGCTCAAATGTCTCTGGGTGTGTGTGGAAATCTTGCTCCCATTTGGAACAGCAGGTGGACGGGCTAGAAGGCCCTGGGCTTGAATTTTTGTCTTGGGTCCTCTCTGTTGTGGATTTTGCTTGTTGTGAGGTTTTCATCCAAATATTTAGGTCTCCTGCAGCTGGAGACAGCATGCATTTTGTGTATCTCTGTGTATAACTATGCAATACACTCATGGACTGTCCCAGGTGTTTCCCTCTCTCTCTCGTGCAATGCATACAGGGATAGATGATCAATGACCTTGAATAGGAATACTAAAGTAAAGGAAACAGGTCACCAGGTGTGGAACGGCACTTTAAGAAACAAGCTACTTTCAGAATTTTAATGAACGAATGAATTCTGAGCACAACCAGTCAGCAGGTCGCGAGGTGAAGGCAAGATGGACAGACTAAGCCGTGTTGGGAGTTCTGTGCACGTGTATGTGTGCTCATTAGCAGTAGTGTCTTGGCACGCTGTGAAACCACACCCAAATCAGCGCTCAATCACACTTGTACACGGTTAGTTAAGTTTCCTCATACCTGTGGAAAATAAATAAAGAAAAACAAAAGCATCCACTGTACCATCTGCAAATCTTAGCTAAACACAAACCCACATCTGTTGTAGTCTCTCTTCCACTTGCCAAACATCTTTAAAATGGCAGTAAAACTACTTCAAAGAGACAGCATCTGGTCTCTGCAAAAAGGCAAGGACTGCTACCACATAAATATCCACCAAAAAACGCACCCACACACACACACACACAAACACACACGTATACACAGAGGCATTCACATGTGAATACAGAAATACACAGATGGTTAGACTTCACCAGTAAAGTCTGTAGCGCTGCATTATAATGATGTGTTGTTTGTGGTCATATCTGTGTTGGGTTCAAAGGTTGATTTAACTGTAAATCTTTTCGAAGAGATTAAGACAATGTAAAGTCACTCAGGCTGACCTGTGATTTAATAAACCACCATGGATTCAATTGTGGGACCGCCCTGTGTGTGTGTGTGTGTGTGTGTGTGTGTGTGTGTGTGGATGGGTCTGAGTGGTTGCAGAGTGGTGGGATAATGCTTGGATGTTTGTCTCTACTTTAAAGAATTAGTATCCATCTCTAATTCTAACTCACTATCTCTCCCACTTCTTTTTCAATTTCTGTCTCTCTTGCCACCTCCATTCCAGCTCCTCGCTCTTCCTCCCACACATGCATATATCGGCATGGAAATGAGAGAGAGTTGCACACTTGCTGCTAATATTCAAATCCAAACTGTCAGACCCTTACGAAAAAGGAGTCCTGCTTCATGCCAGCCATTGAATCTACTCAAGTAGAAAATATTGCAGAAACTGTTTACTCAAAATTCTTGTTTATCTTTTAAAATCAAGTGTTTTTTTTTTTTTTTAAAAAGAAGAAAGTTTTCTTGTCACATTGACACTGCTTTGCAGTTGTGTCTTCACATCCCAGATGATTTTAGGGAACCGCAGTACTTTTTAATTTTCTTACATTTCAAGTTTTTCGGTGCTGGAGTCTGCACGGTCGCGTCTTGTGGTCACCGCCTCACCCATGGAAATGAAATGGATGGTTAGTTTTTGTCCAATCACATACCCACATGATATGCAAATTTTATCAGTGGTGGCAGCACCTTGTCTAATAACATACTCTTATGCAAATTTAAGTCAACTGTAATTCAGGTGTGCTGTGCTGGACTGGACAGTTCATTGTATTTAATTACTATGTTGTTAATTACATGTTGTCTTCTTTTAAATCACTCGCCACTGAGTAAATATACTTAACTCGGAGGTGGGTGTACACCGTATTTGCTTTGCAAAGCTTTTAAATGCCATGGCTTACTCTGTGCAATGAATCTGTTTATGGATTGTAGAAACCTTATAAACAGCAAAGGCCCCTTTCTTCTACAACAGGTGGGCTTTTTTTGTTTAAAAAAAGCAAATCATTGTAGAACATGGCAACTGCCAAGAGGGATCTGTTAAAGAGTGAAATGATCAAATAAATTCATGTGATTTTGGGTTGAACTTTCAGAGGCATATCCATCCATCCATCCATCCATCTATTTCCTTTACTGCTTATCCCCTAGAGGGTCATGGGGGTGCTGGACAGAGGCATATCCTTTTTGACAAATTACCAAGACAGCTGCACCATGATAATCCTTTAGTCCGATCCCTTTGCTGAGATATATTAAAAATCTACAACCAGCTCTTAACGGTTTAGCCCGTTCATCCCCCTCATCTTCACCACCTGTCTCAAACTTCATCCTTCTATCAAAACCCAAACTGTCAAAATTTTTTTCACACATTATGTTTGTGGAGGAGCTCTCCTCTTTTTGTGACAGATATATACACATATACTCCTAACATTAATATTGCAGATGTGTGCCTTCCTGGTGAATTGAGGCTTAATTCTTCAGTGTGGGTAATTAAATTACTCCATCGTTTTACTTTATGTAAACCTGGATAAGTCACTTTTTTACATGTCTGAAATTGAGGTGAGGGCTGACTTTGCAGTACCTCGAAAGCTAATCCAAAGGTTAAGTAGATGATTTGATATTTAAACAGGCTGAAACCTTCCGTGGGTGTTAAGTCTGGTAAATATTGATGGAAGCTGAGGAAGCTAAGGCATGCAGGCTTTTACCTTCCTCTTTAGGGGCCATGGTGAGTGACTGACTACATGCACTCAATGCATGCCATATGAACTGTGTGCTAAAAGGGTTACATTTATATGGTGTGCATGCGTGTGACATGATCCAGGTAAATGAGAGTACTCACGACACTCAGACCAATGAATGACATGAGAGCAGGCGGCATGCATCCTACTCTCCATTTTGGGCAATCACTCTCTCATGCACAAGCACATAGAGGGGAAAGTGAGCGCCATCCCTGCAGACGAATGGTGTGACCTGTCATTTTCATCTTCTCGCCCACTCGTGCAGGCAATCCTTGTATACTTTCAAACAGAGACGACGTCTAATGGATTCAAATCTTAACAGCTACTGTGCCAACTGAAAGATACAGAGCCTACTGTGCATTTAAAGAAAACATGGCGTGATCTTCTCATATTCTTAATATGGAGTTCAGTGAGTTTTTTTTTGACATGCTGAACATATGCAAGGAATCCACTGGAGTCTGAGGACATATGGAGACACTACTTTTAGTTTGACCGTCCACACATACTTTTCCCTGTTCCAATTTTCTCTGGACAAGGAGCATTAATAAGGAGTCCATATGTTTATCCGCTTGTATTCTGATGTGCAATCCAGGTAACACCTTGTGGCTTCACCTCTCTAATGGTCTGCAGCTTGCACATTGACCCAGTACACAAGCACACCAGGTTCTCAGTGCCAGTGGATGGACATGCCCAGCAGCCACGTCAACATGCATATACTGCTAAACAATGCAGCACAGCCCAGTTCTAAAAAAAAAAAAAAAAATCTTCACACACACACATACTTACACACACATATTCAGGCAGGTGGACAGTGGATGTGAGTAGGTTTTTGAGCCTGGTGAAAGGCAGGGATAATGTGTCTAACAGGGTACCTCTCAGATCTGTCAGAGGCAGCAGAGAAGCAGCCGGGAGGCCGCCATCCTCTAACACAGATGACAAATGTCCACTGAGCATTTCCCATTCCACTACTGTCAGCGACAACTAACGCCTCTTACTGTGTGTGTGTGTGTGTGTGTGTGTGTGTGTGTGTGTGAGTGTGAAATGATTCAGTGCCACGGTGGCATCAAATAAATGACACATGAACGGTCATATCTATTTGCTTTGCTCTGAGCAGATAGGAGTATGCGTCTGCTTTAGTGTGAAAAATGGACAACCCGATGCTTAAAACCCAGCCCTATATGAAAGGAAAAAAAAAAAAAAAACCCACACACATACTCGCTCACTGACTCACAAGTGTGTGTTCAATAGAGCGCGTGCCCATGTTTAGCCTCACATCGCTAACAAACCCACTCAGCTGAAATGACCACAGCTCGGTGTCCATTTGAGTGTGTGCAGGTTTCTGTGTGAAAACACACGCATGTGCCTTTTCTTCTGGTAACACATTATGGACGAGTAAAATATGCTCTTGCAAATGGTACTTAATTTGGGTTTAAGAGATGTCCTTGCTTTGCTGGGTGTGTTTGCGTGTTTTTTTTTTGTAGCTGCGTGACTACATGTGCATATCAGCCAGAAGGATGCATGGGGGGATGGAGAGAGATGTAGCGGACGACAGACGCTGACTGCTGCCCTGAGCAACTACTGACAGGTGCAATGTGTTCTCCTCTGAGGCCTATTTCAGCATGACTTCCTTCAAAGAACAAAAAACATTTCTTCTGCTCATTTCACTGCAAACATTAGTATGAGAGACTGCTTGATGTATATTAACGAAAAACATTCTGGTGTTGCCTTGCTTTTAACCTGAATTCTCTTTGACATCAAGTGGTATCTAGTAACTTCTGTATTTCCCCTTCTATGATATAGTGCAGTACATTTTCATTATTCATATGAATCTTGGGAAAACACAGAAGATTGCCTCCTTTGAACAGATAGCGCACTTTGTTTGTTCTGTATGTATTGTATTGCTCATGCAACACTTGCGTGTTTATAAGAGAGCCCAGTGGAAATGAGACGCCTTTGACTTGCTCTGGATATGCAGCCGCTGTGGTTGAGTGGCTGTGTTCAACTGGTTGCACACATCAGGACTGAGCGTGCTCTGGGACGACAAAGGACACAGATGAGAATGGAGGTCCGGAGTTCACTGGCTTGCATCAGATCCCGTCCACTCGCTAATACGCAAGTCGTATTCGGGCCAATATACAAGTGATTTTCAGGCTTGTGTGAACGTTTGAGTACAGGACTGGGATTGAACAGTGACATCCTGTTTTGTAAATCCTGTGTGTGTGTGTGTGTGTGTGTGTGTACATGCAGGAATGTGTGCTTGTGAGTTGGAGAGAAAGAGACAAAGAGGACTTGAGGCAGAGAGGCAGAAGAAAAAAGCCAGGACTGCTCGCTGCATCAATCTCCATTGTCTGGCTACGTCTCTTCAAGAGTGTGTATTTGTCACAGATCATGCTGGCGGCGGCCTGCGTCGTGTTCATTTCAGCTCACTCCACAACAGTTTCAGTTTCCTCTTCAAGGATGATTGTTGTGACATGAAGCTCCTCATCGCAACAAAACACAATTAACCTTTTCTTTAACGGTGTACGATGATGAAGAGTTTCCGTTTTGAACTTGGAGCTTAAAAAGAGAATCACTAAATTAAAAGTGAAGCTTCTGGTGAAAGGGTCATTTGTAGTTTTGAAGGTAAATGAATTGTAAAACCGTAAGGGAAACTCAGTTTATATCCCTACACAGCCTCAAAGCGTTCTTGTCCTTTGATAATTTTATACTCTAACAACATAATGATAGCATCATTTGTTCTGGGAATTTTTTTATTTTTAATGAGTGCCGTAGGAAAAAAAAATCACATTACCACATTACCAGAGTCAATTGTATAAAATCCCCCCAAATAAGAACTTATAAACACATGAAGTAATACCTTTAACTATATTAATTTGGATTGGGAGCTGCAAATGTCAGGGCAGGCCATTGTTATTTCTGATGAGTGGACAGTAGGTTCTTCCTAATGGTAAGGCTGGCCTTTTTTTTTATCAAGAAAATACACCATTAACTGTCCTTTTTAGCTGTTACATTAGTTGGCTACTTTCCAAAGAGCCTCTTTTGTCAGGTTGAGTCACCTGGCAAGATAGGATCCTTTATGAAATATGTTGAAGTGAGGCGTAATGGAAGTCCTATTCAGGGATTTGGCAGAGACTGGCCTGTTATAATTGGAGCCATGTCTGTGGTCGTCCCACAAAGGACTGCTCGGTGAAAGGAAGGACAGGTCTCTCTCTGTCAGCACCTTCAGAGAGAAAACACAACACAGGACACAGTTTTTCCACCCTCTTGTTTATGTAACTTATGAAAACCAGTGTCTTGCAGGCTGAATGTGGGGGCGGATTTACTGTTATTCTCAGATGTGATGTTTCACGATCAGTAAACTTCACTGTAGTGTTAGAGGTAAACAAAATTAATCTAAGGCTGCAACAATTTCTATTTATTCTATTTATTAATCTGTTGATTTTTTCTTTTTTTGATTACTTACAGTAATATATTTGGCATTTTTGCTCAATAAATGAATGTAGAATAATAGTTTGATCTTTTGGGAAATGCCCTCATTCACTTTCTTGACAAGAATGAAATGAGAAGATTGATATCACTGTCATATCTGACAGTTAAATATGAAGTTACAACTTGGAGACATTTTTACACCGATCAGAAAGCCATAAAAAGTGTTAGTGAGCTTGAGAGATGCTACCTTGGGACAGTGCAGGTTAGTGCTGTTTCCACTCTTATGCTAAGGTTAGCTAACTGTCTGCTTGCTGTAGCTTCATATTTAACTATCTAACAGCCATGAGAGTGGTATTGATCTTCTCATCTAACTCTCAGCAAGCTAGCGAATAAGTGTATTTCAATTGGAAGAGACAAGTGAATGAAGTAAAGAAAATCGTTTATTCTAACAGATGATATAGTGATAATTAAGTCTTGTCAAGAAAGTCTTTGGCGCTTAGACTCTACAGGAGATTTTGTAATCAAGGGGCATCAGGCCCTGAGCAGCAGCAAGATAAATCTCCACCATGGAGTTCCAGATACTGGTGGTGGTGGTGGTTGATGACTCTGCTGAGAGTGATAGGCTGATGAAGTGATGAAGCTGATGATTAATCTGCGAAGACTGGGCGGTGATGGGGAGGGTGGAGGGTCGCGCATAACGGCAGCATGAATGCGCTAAAGCTGGGAGAGAGAAACATATTCAAAAAGACAGCAACAAGATGAGAGACTGACAATGGAGGCTTGTCGCTGTGCTATTGGATAGATGTGACCAGCTGATGTGAACAGCTGATGCGTGAAAGATGTGAATGGCAGGATGGTATGAGAAATAAAACCACAGGTCTAAGCATGCAGAAGATAATCTCCCTGACTGAACTTTCACTAAAACATAAATCAATTATCAAAATTGTTGTTAATATTGTATCTACTGTTTCAACAATTAATGATTCCAAATGCTCCTCTCTTGCAAGGGTTGTTCCTTTTGTTTCCCGAAGCCTCTGTCACCCTTTGTTTTCCCACTAAAATATACAAACACAGACATATGCAGACGCTTTCAGGGTGACACACCTTCAATGACACCCAATCAAAGAAAACTGAAACAGCTCTCTTTCTTTCATTCAGTCCCTTTGTGTCTCATAGCAAAGCATTATTAACGCTCAAATGCTCTCCCTCCTGTCTCAAAGCGATGTCCAGGCTTCGTTTCCTGGTGCTATTGGATGTTAGTTGACAGCATAGCGGAGAGAGAAAATTGCATATAATTTACGCAGCGCCTCCAATATGCCACTTTTCCACTCTATAGCCTGCAGCTTACATCCCCACAGCACATGCACGGACACACAAACACGCAGACATGCATACGCTCGTTCTCAGGTGAATGCGAACGCACACGAACTTAGCTCCCGGCTTAAAGCATTTCCTTCCCCTCGCCTAAGTTTTTCAGCAGTGCTGTGACATTCTGCCCTGACATGTCATTAAAAAGTGTCACAGGTTCTGGGGGAGTGATTTCTTCTGCGCTCTTCCTTCAAACGGACAGAAGGGATGGAGGTGAGGGATGGTGGGAATGATGAGCTGCTGCTGGACCATGCGTGTAAAGTCAGCCCTCAGGGTCACCTAACCTTCTCCTGTAGCATGATGGAAGCAGCCTATTCTCTCTCTGCTCTCCTCCTCCTCCTCCCCTGTCTTCACCGCAGGCGCCAGGGCTTGCTAGTTGTTTTTTCGGTCACACATGGGCAGGAGATTTGAGCTTGACCGAGAGCTCAATCACATCTCCGCTGCCTGGATGTCATAGCTGTGCACAGAGGCACAAACCGATGAATATCAGATTAGAACACAGGGCTCTTTTTTCCCCATCCCCCTCTCTTCATTTCTCACCGTCTTCCTCTTTTCTCAATCTCTCTTCGCCCGTTTCTTGTCTTCCTGTCTCGCTCTGCTTCTTTCTCTCGCTCCAACTCTCTTCCCACTTCTCCTTTTTTCTCTCCCTTTCTTTTCGGAGACGGGTGACCCGGGTCTCTTGTCTCAGGAACCAGTGCGGTAGGTTGTTCAGACAACCGGGAAAATGTTCCATTTCTTTTTTCTTCTACTTCATCTGAGTAACTCACCTCTGCACCTCTCCATTAGAGTGTGAGATTGCAGGAATCCGCCGGACTGAGCTGGCTGGAGGTTTTTTTCGACGCAGATGACAGGGATCGTATGTCCTCTTAAAAACTATGCAGTCTTGTTGTGGTTTTTCGTAAATTTGCTGGACCACCGAGTCAAATTTCCTATCAGTCACCCCATAAATTTCAATTTTAGTGGATTTCTCAGTAGGGGTGTTTGATAGCCGTGTCATTAAAACTTCTTCAACACAGTTTCTGTTTTAGTACCTATGTAAACCACTCTTCTTTCACATTTCTGACAGGCATAACCATCGGCTTTCAATGGTTTTTCCTTATACTTTGTGTTGCATTCAATACTCTACAATCCTTCACTACAAAACACTCAGTAGGCATGATGGATTTCACCATAATCTCAGAGTGCCACATATCAAAAGATAAATGCTAAATGTTTAATCCAAAAAGGTGAAAAATTCAAATATTGACGTATATGCCTCATAAAAGCGGGTGCCAATAAAGTTACATTGATTGCAGAGGTCTGCACCGAATCTGATCCAGCTGATATAAGGCAGTTCTCCCCCTTGCTGTTTGATGAGAAGACATTACTCTGAATGGATGACTCTTCCAGTGATGGATCGCTGTAATTTATCTGATAATCTCACCTCCATTTTTAAACAGCCATAAAATACTTTAAAATCACGAGCTTTAAATTCATGGTTTTGTGACGGAATCCATAAAAATCTCATGACCTGAGGTTTTAACCGCTGGATGGATATCTCTCTACGACGCGTCCTATTTACCTTTTCATGAACGTGAGCTTGAGTTGATGCTCTGACCTTGACGCTTATCGATTCCACGTTTGTAAAAAATTTGACCTGCTGTACCTTGCTGTCAATACCTAACTTAGGGATATAACCTTTGAGGATGATTAACAGCCTCTAGAAATAAATCAAACCATGTTTAGGGAACAGAAAAAAGGACGGAGAGTGTCTTGTGTTTTTGTGTTTTTTTTATGCGGTACAGTGTCTCACAAACAAATTAAGTTTAACTAAGAATAGAGCGCATTCGAAGGGCAAGGCACTCCTGGGATTATGAACAACTGCTGTGTTAAGCTGCATGTGCAGCACAAAGTTGATGAACACTAGCAAGAGAGAACAAGGAGTCACTTTTCTGGTTTTTCACACTGTGTACCTCTCAGAGCAGACAGCAAGGGTCGATAGAACAACTACACTAATACGGCTGTCAGTGGTAACGAGGGTTTTATCTTTTTTTTTTTTTTGCCTCGTGATACACACAATGTGTGCCCATTTTGGAAGTACACTGTAGTGTCGGAGCAGAGCAGACATACACTTCACAAACACACTCAGCTGCCTTTTATTACCTGCACTCTAGAGTTGGGGTCCTGTTTTATCCATTTGATGACGGTCTCATAGACAAGCTCTTCAGCCTTGGTGTTGAGACTGTCGTTGGATAGATAGGCCACTAGATCCTCCTTGGACACGCTCAAAATCTCTTCCTGTCCTGCCACCTGAGGAATTATGAACTGGTTAAACTCCTTAAATGACACATAAATATGTTTCCATAATTAGAATTACCAGCATCATCTCTAGAGGTGAACTCAGATTATTTTGTAATTATATGAAACACTTTCACAGACCAGCATGTACAGTAGATTTGATTGTTTGATTTGATTGTTATTATATGATTACGGACTGCTGATTCAATCCTGCAAAACCACATATAATGGTAGGATTGTCATTCTACACAAAGATGCATTTGTTCCATGTTAAAACTGACACCAAAATCATCAGCAAGTTTACATCATGGTCTCTGAGCAATAAGAAAGTACAGTCAATTTGACATTTTGGGGGTTGTCTTGTTTGCTTTCTTACTATGAGTTTAATGGAGGGTTGATATTGAAACTGGCTGTGTACCCAGTAACAATGTTTAATGCTGTTTAATTTACATGTTGTGTGTTCTTAGCCTGGCTTGCTGATGTAAGCACCTGGTAAGTCTACTGTACATTCAGGAAACACTTGGTTTGGCTCAGAGTTGGAGGGTGTGTGGATGGACTCCACTGGTTCACTGTGACTGTAACTTCTGGAGTGCAGCGTGCAGTAACCAGGGATAAGATAGCATTTCATGGCAAGTAAATACCTCATAAAACGTCTCTCAACTCTCATCTCATTTTCTTTCTCATATTTCTACATGTGCTAAATACAGAAGATGTGACATCATGTGAATGTGGAGGTGAGCTGAGCTGAGTTTGTAATGTAACATGTGATTACTTTTGCTCCTGAGTAATTAGTCAAGTATTACTTTTTATAATATGTAGTGTGTAAATGCTTACATTATTCATGTAACTTGCACAACATCACCCATTTATCAAGTGCAAAAAATACATTGATTACTACTATTTAAAGCTTCCTAGATTTCCAACTTTAATGTGAAAGATGACTGAGTTAAACACTGGTTAAAATCTATTTATTGTCTTTGCTGGCTAATGAAAATGTTTAATTCTGTTTGATTCACTGGCTTCGGCTACAAGACAAATGGCTTTATTGTTACAAAAGAACATATACATTAACTACATCCTATGTGGTAAAAGCTTTAACCTGAAAGAAACCTTTTAATATTGTCACTGGACTAACAAATCCATATGACATGTGCTAATCTAAACTAAAAATGCATCACCTTTAATGGGCTTCATGTATGTTTTGCATCATATCCAACTAGCCATCACATTAATTTACTGACTACATCAGAAAAACTTTAGGAGTAAAATGTGTTTTCACACTCTGCAATATAAAGATTTCAAGTGTGGAGTCTCAAAAAATGGTAATACTGAGGTAAAGTTAAGTGATTTGTTCATTTATTGATCACTATAGATATCAATTCTAATATGGTTATGATTGCAGTCACATTTTATTGCCGTTTTCTGATTTATGTACTATTCTCTCTCAACTGTGAAGCCTTTTTGTAATGCTGTTCCTCAGTCTGAGATCGATAAATGGATTGTTTGGATGATAGATCTCTACCCACCTCGGGGAAGTTCTGCAGTGCAAAAGCTTTGGCCATGTTGTGGAGCTCCGTGCAACTCATGGCTTCAGCCATAGCCAGCACTCCTAGACAGTTAGCTGCAGTCAACTGTTTTTCTGGAGTCAATAAACAAGGTTGGAGAGACGGGGAGGGTGGGGGGGGACAGACAGACAGACAGACAAGACACGAGAGGACAGAGAAACCAATACAAGAAAGAAACAAGCAGATTGATTAAAGCAGGAATAAAACATCGTTCAGATATCCATAAAAAATGAGACATAGAGGACTACGGAGATGGAAAAAGCGGCTGCAGGTAACACCGACCCACAGCCTATCGGGGTGTGTATCTGCCAGAGACTAAGGTAGAACAAGTATAATAACTCAAAACAGCTCCGGGGACAAACAACGAGGGGAATCGATCGCTCACAACCTCGGCAGGAGGTGGTGGATGACAGCTAGTGGGATTTGGGATTAGCTGGGCCACTTTAAAGAAGTCCTGTCAGATCTTGGGGTCTCCTACACACATACACACAGCCGAGAATATATAAACTTAACCAGCGGAGAGAGGGTTTATGTTACCGTCTGTGATCTTTTTATAGGGTGCAGCAATTAAGGTGGTGTGTCTGTAATTTTAGTTTTTTAACACACAATGCTATTTATCACAAAAAAAAGAGGGAATATGTTGGTGGTGCAGTCCACACACATACACACACACACACAAATACACACACAAGCAGACAAACGCATGGATACACTGGGTCAGTGGCCACTGAAAGAGGCCTGATTAAACAAAAGCCATTAAAGGGAAGCGACGCCAGGCCTTTTATCACAAAAGTTTAAAAGTATTTCCTAAACAAATATCAACCAATTAAGGTCACCTAACATCTGCTAAATCACGACTAAACAAAAGCCAAACCAAAGACCAAATAAAATCAGCCTGCATGCTGCATCAAAGTGGGGGTTTGGGACTAAACAAAAGGCTGCCTGAAAATGACCCTCTGTTATGCCATTTGGGCAGATGAAGAGTTATTTCGCGGTGCATGCTTGCATAGTCAGAACATTATGCTGCACAATCCTCTCATCAGTTTCTTCACTACCAGACAGCCAGGTTTGCAATTTAATGTGTTGCATAAAATTGGGTTTTGTTTACTTAGATCAGCCTAGAAAAAGCCCCGCAATTGAAAATACCTCCCATAGTGACTGATATGTTAATAGCAGTCGGAAAATGGGAGATGTTGCTAATTCACTTCAAATCTTCTGATAATGAAAAAGTCATAATTTCTCACAGAGCAGCTGGCACAAAATAAGTGACTTAGTTTGTATTTGCTTGAATCTGAAGTTCTGTGAATAAAAGTCAAAGTGGTATAAGTAGGTCGAGGAGATGTTTGCCATTTCTCCTCAGTGTATTTGTTACAAACTTCAATAATATCTGACACAGTATCAATTTCTCTTTTCTCAAGGACACGCGCTCGCGCCTGTATTTCCTCCCTTCTAATATGCTGAAATGTCATGAATCTTGTCGAGAAAGAATGGATTGACGCCTCACTGGCAATGAAGTCTACAAATGGCTTCCCTGTTTTCCCCGTTTTTTTTTTTTTTTTTGCCCAAATCGAGAAAAACAAATCAATAATGTGGCTGCTGTTTCCCTTGTGCTTTCTTTTCACTCCTCTCCTGCCTGCCTGACCTTTTTGGTAACATGCACTTCCCTTGTGTTACCGATACCCAAAACAATTTATTAAATGGAATGCAAAACCTGACATTTGCTGCTTTTTGGTTGCCTGACCCACTAAAATCTGGAACATGCCATTTGATTTTCATGTGACCCCCACGGGCTCCTGAAAGACCCTCCCCTTCTTTGCTCCACTTTCCATACCTTGTCTAAGTATCAATCTGTTTTGCTATTTTTTCGATTCCATCATGGTTCAGGCCAGAAGATTTGACATTTAAGTGACAATTGTTCCGTGACCTTTTTATAAGTCTGCCCCCGTGCTTGGTCCTGCCCACTGGGACGAGATCTGAGGCACCGTGCCCGACTGAAAGCGTTAGCAGGCACAATTCTCACACGGCTGCTAGCTTTGGAAACATGACAAAAAGCAGTGTGATGTGCCAGAGTCAGGGAGGAAATTTAGGCTCCACAAGACATTCTGTAAGGCTGTGCATAGTGATGAAGCATGACAGCGTATGAAAATACACGAGGCTGTAGACACTGCATGTATCAGGAAAGGTCGCATTGGAATATCTGATGTAATAAGTATGCGCACACTTGCTGGCATAAGCACATAACGCAAACACACACACCCAACAACCCCCCCCACCCTACCCTCCCCGTCCCCTTCTGCTGTTCCTACCTAGGAAGGAGACACAGACTTTACAGAAGGTGTTGAACTGGAACTTGTTGGCGGCCTCCAGCAGCGTCTTGGCGTTGGCCGAGTCGATGACCAGCGATCCCGTGTAGACGAACTCAAGCAGCAGCTCTAGCACGTCTGCGCTGATGTTGCTCATGTTCAGCTCCAGCATCTCCCCGTTCCGCGTCTCCCCCGATGACCTGATCGATCAATGACGGCAGAGAGAGGCGAGTTAGAGAGATTCTGAGAGGAAAAGGTAAAAGAAACAAAAACAAAAAAGAAGAGGCAAGGGACACAGATACGTGTATGCTACACACAACACCTATAACACACCTGGGCCAGTACGAGAGTGGGGAGAAAATAAGAGAATCATTACACAATAAGATAAGAACGTAAAGTGAAAAGGGACAGAAACAGAAACTTTGAATGGTTTCTACTGTTTTTTTTTCTATGGGGCTAGCAGATTTGCAACTATAGTGCTGCATCTGAAACAAAATGTACTCTCTGAACAAAGATTAGGCAAACAAAAGTTATTGCTTTGTTTCAACAGGCATGCTTATCACGTGTGTTTTTCATGTATGCATAGTTTTAAAAAGGTGGACATGCATACATGGCAGGGTACATACTGTATGAGCTATCTGACAGAAAACAGAGAGAAAGAAAGTGACAGCACAGTTCATATATCGACACATGACATAATGCAGGCAATGCCGGTTAAAGCATCTCGTACTGGAGAGCACCCGCTGTTCGTGAGCCTACGCCGATGCAATGTGCGTGTTGGATATCAAAGCAGCGTATCCACTCCTACTGGCATGGTGTAAGAGGTGCCAGGGAGTGCTTGGATGAGCAAATTAAATAGAATATGATATCCCTTTCGTAATGCGGAGCCTGAGATGTGTGGGGAGCAGGGGGCCGCTTTCAGAACTGGGCGACGTTGTGACTTCACCGGGATCAAATGGCCGAGATTAGTTCACATGCAGGATCCCCCCGAGGAGGAATGAGAGCGTTAAATAACACCTCGCCACCCATGTTTAATGTCCCATGTGAAACAATAATCCACTCAAGGGCAAAATAAATGGAATCAAAGCCCCGCAGAACTCATGCCCCCACTACTATGTCTTTCTCCCCTGCGGCTATGGACATCAACAATATGAAAAGTAGCCTACATTAAGATGGATGGAGGCTGTTTGCTTCTGTCACTCATGGTAGCACAATGATAACGCTCTGTCTGATTCTGTGTGTGTGTATGTGTGTGTGTGTGTGTGTGTTCACGTGTGTGTCTCTTTTCCTTTTCTGTTGAAGCCAGTTTGTTGGATTAGAAATCATGACAAACAGTCAGCATTTAGTGAGACACAGACAGCAAAACAAACAAGATGAGACAGGTAGACGGAATGGTTAGAGTGAAGACGGAGGGGAGTCGATGAGGAGGAAGCAAAAAGGAGGGAGGCAGGGCGAGACAGTTCTTCCACAGGGAGCCAGCAGCCATCCTTCTGAGGGAGGGGTTGGGTTGTTCCATGACTGTGCCTTGGTCTTTTAAATAAGAGATACCCCCGCCCACCCCCGAAAAAAATCCACCATCACACCTAAACAGAGCCTTTGTCCCCGCTGCAATAATCATCAGTAGCCTGTAGTGTATGAACTGAGACATTAGTCGTCATTTAAAGCGCACTCAGGAGGTGAGAGGGGAGAAGGACATCCAAAAAAATAAAATAAAAGACAATGGCATTTGTCTCTGGATGGACATTGGCTGGAAAAACCAAGGTAGTTACTCTTTTTCCTCCTGCAAAGCAAAAAGCCACATAGTGTTATTGCCCTTTTTCCGCACAAAGCCCTGCAGTGGGGGCAGGTAGTAAGAAAGAAAGGAGGGAAGGGGAGTGTCGTTCAGGGTTAAAGTGATGGAGGGAGGTGGGGAGAAAAGAGGGGGGGGGGGGAAGAGCTAAAAATAAAAGAAGAGCATGCTCATCAACCTGGTCAATTAGTGCAATAGGAACCAGCTCGAGTGGCAGTTTGTTTTGTCTGAGCACTTATGTTATGGAAATGACTTTCTGGAGCTTCTAAAAGAGGTGGATATTTATGCTGCATCTGATTGCAGACTTGAATTTAAATAGTAGAAAGATGGAGGCAGGGAGGACAGGAGAGACAGAAGAGATAGGAGAGATAGGGCGAGGGGTGGAATGGGCGGGCGGGGGAGAGGGGGGGTGGGGGGGAGGGAGGGAGATGGGCACACTCAGGCAAAGAAATATGTTTGTGAAAAATGCACCACTTATTCAAGAGGAAGTCTTAAAATCAGCAGACTGTCAAAATGGTGGTGAGCAGAGGCAGAGAGGAAGGAGGGGAGAGGCAAAACACACACACACACACACACATACACACACACACTTTTCCTAATACATCTTTCAACCTAAAAAAAAAAAGGCCTATTTTACAGGGAATACATTTAGCTTGTTCTTACAAGACCATTTATTCTGCGGGAGTACATACACTACCAAGATATGTTAAGATAGAAGCTTATTCAGATGCAAAGCCTACACTGTCTGGGCTAAAAATGGCTTGCATTCATTACATGTTCTGTCACAACATGAATCAGGAATGAATTAATTGTTTGTAAAATAAACAAAGATAATGTGATAGCTTTATCAGATGGGATTCATGTTTTGCATGTGTTTGCTGCATTGAGGCCACGGTATATTTCATCCGAAACATCAGGCGTGATACGGGAGACGTCAAGGCTATCTAGCTTGGAACAAGTCCAGTTTGTGTCAGATGCTCTAAAGGACAAAAAGGACAAGGTGACAGGTGGAGAGAATAAAAGCCCAAACCTCCGTCCAAGTGTGAATACAGGGCCATCAGCACAAAAGAAAAACCTTAACATGGACATTGGATTGACAGAACTCTTGACACAAAAACTTTACCTGAAACTTTCTTTTGAGGAGTTATGACATAAAATGGAAATATCTTCAAAGCCAATATATAAGAGATTGGTGTAGAGCAAAAAAAATTCATCGTTAATTTTACAATTAAAAAAAAAAAAAAAAACCCTTACAGGGCTGAACAGTGCACTCAGCTGCATTGTTCACACAGGGCCGACACTGTAATGGGCTTTAACACAGCTCTCTACCCATCTCAAAGTCATAAAAAACTCTCTGAGTCACAAGCACAGGAAACCATGGGCCGACAAGAGAGAAGAAGAAGAGAGAGAAACAAATGGCATGAAAGCATGTGTCAAGATTCTGAGCTTTTTACATTACTGTGGTGCGGAGATGCAGTGGCCATAAATTAAATGCCTGCAGAGCACACTTATTGGAAAATCCCAAGGGGTAAAATGGAATTACCGGAGATGATCTGTCTCCCTGCTCTGTGCATCGGCCCTTTAAAGGGTAGGGTAATAGGTTTTTGGGTGGGGGCGAGGGCACACGTGTGCGTACATCTCAGAGCGGCATTACATCCTTCAGGTATCATGGGGGGTAAGATGGCAGGTTGGCTGAACACATACTGTTGGGGAGGCCTGAATACTTTCTGTGAGAGGGGCAGTGGTGGAAGAGCACACTGCAAAGAGGGAGACAGTAATGTTTTGTTGAAAGGTAAGATTTGGATTTTTTTCCAGAATAGAAAATGATAATAAATGGATGGAACATATTTCCTATAGCATTCCAGTGTAAAGGTTGTGTTTTTGTTATTTTAAGTACCATTTTAAAATGTCTCATGAGTCCTGTGGAGTATCTCTGAATAGGAAAATTTTCTAATTCTTTAAATGAATTTTCACAATTACTTTACCTTTGCTTGCTGCTGCATTTCCACTCATTGCCAATGAAACCATTCATTTCTTAAGTGAGTACTTTGGTTAGTGTGTGTGTGTGTGTATGTGTGTGTGTGTGTGTGTGAGACAGTGTGTGGGTAGACCATAGAAAAAAAAAGTGTAATGTGAACTCTCTAACCCTCCGGTATTACATCTCTACTTTCTCTTTGACTAATGGCAGCCTGCCTGGATAACACACAATAATTTTGTCCTTGCATCCTACACACACACACACACACACACACATATACACACACACATATACACACACACACAAAAATGAATACAGTAAAGCACACACGCACACACTTCGTGTCAAGTACATTTACACACACAAATTTTCAATATTTCAAGTACATACTGTACACGTACAACCTGGTGGTTTATAGCGAACTGACAGGGATGGCAGTGAAGCTGGGTGGGAGGATGGGTGGGATACAGAGCAAGGAAAGGAAGTCTCTCACTCTCTCTCTCTCTCTCTTTCTCTCTCTCTTATTTGACCTCATAAAGATGTGGACAGTAGCGAGCCACGTGCAGCATCAGTATAATTCCAGCCGCACTGGAAAAGTGACCTGAGTGGCACATGGGAGGCCGTAACTCAATGACAGACAGGCCTTTGGCAGTCTTTGCTCCTCTCTGACCGAGCTTGCGACACTCTGCCTGGCTGCGAACACCGCAGAGCTGTGACCAAAATGGTCTCCTTTTATCCCTTCATATTTGCTGCCTGAACTCACTTTTATTCATTTGTTTTTTGCTCCCTTTCTGTCCTTCCCTTGTCAACATTTCACTGCTGTCCTCTACTGCAACTTTCATTTCCATAAAGCCGAGGTGCCACATACCTTATAAAATCAACAGCAGCCTCTGTTGATGGCGTCATGTTAGCATAACACTAACGGTCATGACTTCATTAGATCAAACTACAGACGTCTTACAAAATAAACAATTGGTTTAACAAATCTATCAAATAACCTCCAGCGTGAAGTCAGCTGAGAAAATTTCTGTTTTAGACAAAATCTCATAAAAAATGACAGTGTTATGACAATAAATCAAAGTAGTTTCAGAATTAATTAAGCAATTAATGAGAATTTGCTCTATTAAACTGTCAAATTCAACAAGAAAAATCAGACAATGTAGGCAGCAGCAGGCATGAAGATGAGCTTGGTGAAATTCAGCCCACTCCTCTGGGAGCCTGGGTGTCTTTCAGGGGTCCTGTCTTCATGCATAAATGAACTGGCTATGTCCTGGATAAGAGGCACAGACAAGACAATCTGATAGACAGGTTAACCAGCATGGGGGCTTAAGTTCTCTCCAAAGTCACTGCATTCTCTCAGGAAGGTTTCCTGCTATTGTCAAGGTCAAAGAAAGTCTCTCTTTTTTATTCATGGGGTGTGTATGAGTGTTGCTGTCATGGAGATGAGTGGTCTTGGTACAGACGTGGCTTTGTGGCTTTTCTAACTCTGACGGAGTCTGTTCTCTCTCTGGTCTTCCTCACTCCATCCCCATTCAGGAGGAACAAGTGTATCTTGTTGGCGAGCGAGGAGGCAACGGTGGCTGATAAGCAGCTCGCCACTCTCTGAGGGGCTCGCTGTGGAGGCAGCATGGCTGCGGGGAAAGTGGCAAACTCCCCTAAGGCGTTCTAGCTACTGCTAGCGACTGTGTGTCTTTCTGTTTGTCTTTGTCTTTGCTCAGCACTTCATCCCTAGCCATGCAAAGCGAGTACAAACACACACAGTCACACACGCAAACACACCAAGGCAGCAAAACAACTTTGGGTCCAGGGGACTCTCAATCAAGCCGAAAATACCTGCAAGGATTTGAAGTAAGGATGAGGACATTAGGGATTTATGGTATTCCCTCTTCGGAAAACAAGTCAGATAAAAAGAGACATACTTGCGCTATCAGACTTTATACAGTCATACTCAGGCATGTACACACACACCTGGAGACACTAAAAAGCTGCCACACAGACACACACACACTTGTATGTAGACAGGCACGCACGGAAACAAAACAGCTCGTGAAGACAAAAAAATATGGAGTATGAAGGGCAGAATACTAGGGGAATACTTAGATCCACATCAAATGAATACATTAGTGGAGGGTGGTGTTAACCAGTCAAACTGGTGGCTCAGTAAGCTGTCTTAGATGTGCTTTTGTTTTGTCCTTTGTTTATGACTCTGAAATGTCTTTTTATTACACTAACCAAGATTTATTAGCATATGAAAAGGGTATTTTTCAGCAAAAACTCAAGAATTAGCAACAGAAAAATATGGTAGCTTGGGAGACAAAAATCCCTCTGCCCACAGAAGACAGCGTGGCTTTGGCGAATTACCACCCAAAGTGTAGAATGTATGATTCTTTTGTTTTGGCCCTTTGGTGAGTTTTAAAACATCCCCAGTCATGGAACATTTTCACTGCTCATTAAAATGGAAATGTGGTTAAATTGCCCTACATGGGGAGGAAAGGTAATGACGAGGGTTGACCTTTTTCTCCAGTTTCAGATACATTCATTTGAGTGGTAAGAGGAAGGAATGGCTGCTGGCCCTGTGCTAGGAACCAAAGTCTTCACACACCTGCAAGAGAGAGAGGGGAAGGGAAAAAAAAAAAAAAAAAGCGACACAAATGCGCCCTATGAAAAGAACAGATTGGATCAACAGCTGGTGGGAGGGGAGCGAAGGCAAACCTTTTCACCAGGTCCTTGAAATACAAGCTGCAGGAAGCTAGAACATTTTGGTGGACTTCAAACTCTTTTCCTTCAACAATAATTTTCAGGTCTGTAAACTCTTTCGCTCTGCGCTGTTGGTTCAACTCCTTCAACATCTCTGTAGAACAAGAAAAAGAAACAGACAATGCCACATTTTGGTTTAGAATTTTCTCTCTTCCATACATACAAAAACAGAACAAAACTGTTGAAAAGTGCAAGATTGTAAAAACACAATACAGTATTGTTGGAGTCTTAAGAAACAGTGTTCATTATATGATAGAGAAGAAATGACATGTACATATTTGATTGAACATTTCAGCAAAGGCAAAATGAAGTGTGTATATAAAACAAATAGCAGAGAAAGGTGCATGTAAAAAAAAAAAAAAAAAGAAATAATTAGCTCACATGTTCTATAATGTACTGTACTGAGGAATATGCAAAACCTAAAGCATGTTACTACATAACAAGAATATTCACAGTTCATGCACATGAGATCAAAAACACTTGTTTAACTGTATTTGACTTCTGTAAAAGTACACCGGAGCACTAGAACTTCAATGAAGGGAGCTGAATGAGATTCTCAAGTGTCCAAAAGAGACACTATCAATGCATTATTCATCCTGAAATAAAATTTTTTGGCTTCTCACTAGTGTCCTACGCGGTGTAGAGTTGACCTTCAAATATTGCTCAATGAGAAAACAACTGCCCCATATCTTTCTCTCTCTCTCACATTAAAATACTCTTCGCTCGCCCCTTGTCTTCCTCTCTGGTAAGACCAAAAAAAAAAAAATAGACTATAAAAACAGGGACAGAGCACAATCTGAGAAAACATGCTTGGAGCAAACCAATGTGCTGTTGAAGGCCACGGTACACAGTGAGTTGTATAATTTGGTGTAGAATCACCATGTTAGGCCTGGCCTTACTGTAGCGTTGGGTCGGAGGCGCTTGTTTCTCTGCGTCTTAATGAGGCACCATGAGGGGATGCTGAGAGAGAAAATCAGCGGGAGACTAGCAACTTATTCTACAGCCTTAGGAGGGATAACCAAACGCTGAAGGTTTGTTAATCTCCTATCGAGAACGCCACTAAAACAGAACACTAAGAGATTCAAATGGTAAGCTACAGGCACGGTAATGTGGGACATTATAATTATAGAGGAAGCCAACTTCTGTGGTGTCATCTTAGAATTAACAGAGCATTTCATAGCAACTGCAGCCTGTGAGGCATAGTAAACACTCATTTGCCGCAAAGCACAGTCTGCATTGGGTATGGGCACATATTCCATGCTGGGAGAAGATAAACAGTGGCCGCAGCATGGGGTATGTGATGATTCACACGAGAAAGGTGGCAAACTCCCACCAGGGTTACTTTTCAGTCCTTGAAGTTTATCCTGAACAACTAATCTAGATGCTACCTTCTTGATTCATTTATTTGTTGCCTATAATGTGTAACAAGCAAGGTGCGGATGTGTGTGTGTGTGTGTGGATGAATATGTGCTTCACACAGCTATCTAGCTGCTTAATGTGGGAAACTGATCAGAATCACGATTGTATTGGCGACACCCGAGCTGAAATAAAGGAGTTTTTCGTTATCATCCTGAAAGAGGTCTATGTTCACACCAGACTCGAAGCAGGGATTTAATTAACCTGGGATGACACTCGCCCCTCTATTGGGCTGGAATATCCACTCATTTAGCTCCTTCCATTCTCCTGACTGACACTAGGAGCTCAGCTCTGAATTAATTTGGTAGCTGGAATTATACAGTATAAAGACACATGACAAATAAGGTGCAATTCAGAAGCGCACTTTGGTAAAAAGCCTTTTCTCTGAGCGCCGCATCCTTCAGAGTTATCGCATCAAGGAATTAATGGCCAGAAGGAAAATGACCTGGTTATTAAACATGCTGAATAGAAAATGGGTGGGGGAAAAAAAAAAAAAATAGATACAGTTTTTGACAATATGTCTGCTGTACTTTGACTAGACGCACAGCTGCGTTGCTTGAGCGAGCCATACACGTGCACACGCACAACACAAAGGCTGGCATTTGCCTTGTCTTTCATCCATCTCCCTCCACTCTCCACATTCCACTCCATTGCTGCTTGTCAGTTCGGCCGGCTATCTGATTACTGTGTGGGCATTGACTGTGAATAGTGAATACACAGTAGTTTTGAGTTTGCATTAGTGAATCTCCAGCGACCGATATGGCTCTCACCTCCAATCAGCCACACCGCATACCATCCATTTACCCTGAGAATAGAGAAAGTGAGAGGGGGAGACAGAGAACTCCACTTGTCAGCAAACAATGGCCGCCTCCCTCAGAGCTGTGTAGACACACCTGAATGCCTGATGGAAAAGCTAATTATGGCTTCTTGGGGGTGGATCGGTGTGTGCCCTAGAACAACTCATCACCACTGGGGACCATGAAACTGCACATGGCGTCCCCATTCTCAGGTCTGGCGTGGAGTGTGGTGAGAGGCACAGCCATGTTCAATGGGACCGCAACCGCCTTTGAAACACCAAACGTCTCAATACTCTTAAAGGAAAATCTCTTGAGGACTGTCAAGTTCTGCAATGGAGAATTGCACTTGATGGATAAAATAGTGGTAAGGTTTGTTTTGTTTGAAGTAGACAGAAATTCTCAATGGGACAGTGAACGGTACAGTGTATCACGGACTGCGAGCAGTGATGAAACATACTAGCGTAGTTTCCTGCTTTCCTGTTCACAATAATAACACCACCCTACGCTGGCTCTTCATGATTGGTTGGCAGTCGGCACAGGGGGTTTGAAGAGTGTGCCAACTCTGCTGCTCAGCCTAGTAACGCTGTACTACTGTCAAACATCTTTCAGCGCTCTGGCCAATGAGGTCCCTAGGTGCAATTTGCAGTAACCTATCAGTGTGCACTGTGCTTCCCTACTATAGGGTGTAGTAAATTACATACTGAGCTGTGATAGGCTGTTGTAAAAGGGTGCCACAGCATGCTATTGGTTACTAATCTTGGAGCCATTTTAGGGTTCAACATTTAATTTACATTTTCCTCTGTAGTTCCACCATTTTGTGTTTATACAAAAATCTAAACATACATCATATTTCTTCTGTATTTTTTTGAGGAACTTGCCAACTCATCTAAGTTTATTTAAAAAAAAAAAAAAAAAAAGATTACAAAGAGCAAAGAAATTATATAGAAATGGTTATTGAGTGACGTTATCGACAGGTTTGTGAAAAGAAAACTGTCGTGGAGTTTTAATTTTCCTTTGCTCACAAAATATCTGTTAAAAATGGATTCTCACAATATACAATAAATAATAATAATAATGAATATAAATATAATACACACATAAAATTCAACTTACAATGATAAATATGTGCATTTCTAGCAACACAGGATTGGATTTTCTGATACCAAACTTAAAGTTATAAATGTATAGCTTTGCATCATTATAGTTAATAATATATGATTGCTTTAAAATATGACGTTATTTGTTGTATGTTATTTTTGGCATTATTCAATATTTAATAATTTAAATATTTGTATCTTTTTTTCAGAGCAAGTAGAAGAAGGTTGTACGGTGGAAACGGTGACTGATGTAGCAAACAGTGACTTTCTGACAATTTTGTATGGCATTTAAAAATTATTTCTTATCGTTCCTGTTTCCATTCTTATCTTTACTGACACATAATGCCTCTACTGGACAAAGTAAAAATAAAATCAGCCACATATCTATCCAACTGGATGACATTCTGTATTGTGCTGCAGTGATACCTTTCACTGATGTGTTCACTCTGACCTTTGTGCTCTCTTTTAAACTTTCAACAATCAATTCCCACCAACACTCCCAGCTTAATTACCCAGAACAAACCATGCTAGCTGATCAATAATTCAATGTACAACTCTGCCATGTTTTTTTCTTGTGCTTGAAGAAGACAGTGTACCAGTAAATGTTTCACTGAAGCGGTGCATGATCGTTTTTCACACCACATATGAAAATGAAATGAAATTACTTTTTATCTTCAAAGTGACTTGAGGATAAAGCTTATAAAGCTGTTTTATTAATATTTTCCAGCACCGTCTTATTCTGTAAGAGCATGAAATCTCCTGAAAAATATTTTCTAATTAATAATTTAAATGATCAAACTGAATACCCTAATTTCATTTTATTACCTTTTTTCAGTATTACATACTGTGTTTGAATTTAATTAAAATGATTGTTATTTTAACTAATCACATTGAATGTTAAAAAGAATTTAATAATGTATAACTTCAATTATATTATTATAAAGAAAATTGAATTTCATGGTAAGTAATGTCTCCACCATCAAAATGATAAAAAATATTTAATCATTATCAATTATTTTATAAAATTTTGAAAATTTACAGCAATGATCAAAACATGTATGTTAACCTTAACAAAAAATAAAACAATTGTCTCAAGAGATTAAAAACTGACATGTGTTTGCAGAAAGCTAGTACAAATTTACCATTTACATGATGATCATTGTGGTTACTCTTAATTAAACTAATTAAATTGAATTTTGCAAGATAAATTAATGCAAATTTTAAGGACAAAAGGAGCTGCTTATTTTAAAAACAGCAGGGGAAGAGAGAGAGAGAGAGAGAGGGAGAGAGAGAGAGAGAGAGCACTGTGTCAAGACTGAAGTAGAGTCTGATCAAAATTGGCTTCTTCATCCAAAAGCCTTTTTTATAAGTAGGGGCGTTTGAGAAATTCTATTTCAAAGAGGAACTTACAACAGAATAAGAAGAGCGGGCCAAGAGCATGGTTCATAATAAATGCACACAAAAGAACTCTTTCCAAGGAAATAAGCTCTCAGTGTTAGGCTCCCCAAAAATGTCTTTTCCTGCAGAGAGTAGAAAGCCTGAAACTACTCAGTAAAACACTGTATGTTAATATCATGTGGATTTGGGAGGGATATTGTCATGTGAAGTGTTGCTGTAATAATAACACTGAATAAAAATGAATAAATCATCTGCTTTTAATTAACTTGTTTTTGTCACGAAATCCAAAACATGGTTCAGATCTGAGCAATGGTCACAGAGATATTAAATAAAATATAAAAAATCTTAATTTCCCCATCTGACTTTGATAAGACAAACAATTCAAATGGTATTCTGGCTGCAGACATTAAATACACCCACATGCAGCATTCACAGGACGAGAGGTGGTCAAAAGTTCACTTCAAGCATAAATTCTTGGATAATGTAATCTCTCTATTCTGTAACCTCAGGTCTCAAGTACAACAACAGAAAAGACTCAATTTCAGCTCTGAAGCTCAGGATTTGTACTAAATTCTTAAAGAAAAGTATGACTGACAGATACATGTTTTTTAAAATGTTCTATCAGCTATTCAGCTACAGTAAAGCTTGCTTATTTAAGACCTTCAGACCAATGTTTAAAAGAGAAATAAAGGATTTCTTGAGTTCACATAACAAAGGTCTTTGTAACATTGTGAGCAACAGTCCAGTTATATAAAGACGTTTACATAAAAACATATACTTTTTGTACACAAGTTTACTAATATTTGGTGAGAAAAGAAAGAATGCTTTTGTGTTGTATATAATTTCATACAGGTGTAATTGTGAAAAAAACTCAAACATAAATCCTCATTAACATTTTACATCTTTCAGTAGAATTAAGTTATTTTAAAATTTATTTAAGCTACAAAGTTGACTTTCTAACCCAAAAGAAACAGAAGGTAGGCGGCTCTATGGGGAATAAAAGGAAATCTGAATTTTATAAAAATTTAATTTGCATGTCTTTATATTACATTTTAATATTTTACTTATGAGGCTTAATTTTTTCTTGTTAACAAAGCTAATTATATATATATATATATTTTTTTTTTTTCCCCCTTGGAAATAAATCATTTTTTCCCTAAATGATCATTTACTGTATATTTTTTGTAACTTGCAGGAATTGTATCACTGACTAGTTCTCAGGTGTCTAAATTATAAACCTTTGTTAAAATTTATTAAATATTTAAGGTATAAAAAATAAGTAAAATATTTTTTTCAGAGTTTGCCTAACATTTGCTCCTATTTAGCCTTTTTTTAAAAAAAACAAACAAACATATACTACATACTATATACAGTATAAACGCACTGTATACTGTATACATCAATACTCCTCAATATGCACAATGGGAGTTTTACTTTAAACTGGCAACTGAGTAGAGTTCATCACATTTCACTGATAAAGAGAGCGGATCTCCAAACAATATTTGAAATATTTTCTACATTTAAAAATGCTTTTGTTGAAAATCACCCTGAAAATGAATTATTTCATATTTGTTAGCACAAAAAGGGAGAAAGGAGGCCACCACTTTTCAAAAGGAATGTTTCATAAGGCATTATTTCTCTTAACACCACCATCTTTAGCTCAGGTCAGTTCATTTCAAAAGCCATGTTGGCTAAATGTCAGGCTTTAACAGGTGCAAAATGTCATGAACACTATCAGGCCACTCATCTAGATTCCATCTTCTGAACAAACGATGCTTGACGTGGATAAAAGCCATCAGATCACATGTGTTATCCAATCTAGCCAGTGTCGCTTTCAAGGTGCAATTACTCTGAGCAGTCTTTAAAAACATACCTCTAACAATCACCGCCACATTCATTTCTGGAGACATCTCAACAGTTTGTGCCTACTCCCAGCAAATCAGCTCATGCAAGGCACCAGAAATCCTTGAGACCCCTTGAGTCTCTAGCTGTCCTGATTTCAGTCTGTAAGAGAGCAGTGGCACCGCAGAGCCTTAGAGAATAGTCCATGATGAGGACGCTTTATTTTTCCCTGCTTGAATCTGCTGAGCTGAGCTGTTTGAGCCTCAGCACTCCTGTCAACCAGCCTGGACTGAGCCAGGGGGGGGAGACACTATGACAGAGAAAATGAATAGGAGGAACAAAAAGAGTGAGGAACCTGTGCCCCTCGAAGACGCTGTCTGGGCCTTTGTGGCCTTCTCCAATAGGCATGCAAGAAAAGACATGACTGGCAAAAAGCAGTGTTCTGCCCTGCAAACTCAAACCTCTACATATACTCTCTGGTACAAGGGTTATACATCCACACACACACACACACACACACACACACAGTTACACACATGCGAGCAAACAGTTGGCACTAGAACAAAGTCGAGGCAAATACAAATACAGGCTCGGAGGAGAAACGACATAAACAAAGAGAGGCCTGGAAGCATCCATTGGCCCGTTGTAACAGTACGACAGGATGTCATGCAATGTTGTCTTGTTCTTTGTGTTTATGTGTTAAAGATTCTGGTCCTGACTGGTGCGGAGGTGGGGGAGGGGGATGGGGGGCTTCCTCATTAGCCAAGCAGGGGGGACAGTAGGTGACAAGCGGTCATACTCCCTCAAACAGGCTTCAACAAGAGGATACTCCTGTGGCTAGCAAACAAGCGCACCGCCATATCACTTCCTTCAGCGTCTGGTTTAACTTTGAAGCAAAGAAAATGCTGCATTCTTTAAATGTATACTGAAGTGGCAAAAGTTGCCTACAATTGTCCTCTGAGGACAGAAGGCAGTAATATGTACTGTGTGTGCTTATGCTGTACAGTGGGTTACGAGTCAGGCAGGTTATAGTTCACAGGAGGTTAAAATTTACATTCAGTACTCCAGTTTTGACATTTCAGCACAAAGAATCTCCTCCCCGGCTGATGCAGGAGTCTCAGCTATTTTAAACTGCAGTTCAGGAGGAAAAAAAGAAATCATTGCTCCTACAACTGACAAAATATAAGAGAGGGGGCGGAGGTTTTGTGAGATATGGTTGCCGAAGAAACTCTGCTGTGAGCCTCAATCTGTCCTTGCTACATATATCATAAGGTGTTTAAGATTTCTGAAAAATAAAAAAAAAAACATTTTAGGCATTCCCTATCATGTTAACATTTAATCAGAAAATGATTTTTGAAAGCACAGGTGTTCAAATATTGACAGTATATGCACATTTATTGCTCAGATCAGTTAAAATGTACATCTCCTGATGCAAGTATAAAGCAGATTAATAAATCATTGTTTTTACAAGGACGCCTTTTTCAGCTGTTTCAGAATATGTGGATCACAGGTAATAATATATTCATGTGTATGTTCAGGATTTTTCTGATTTTATAATTATTATATATGATTTTATAAAACATTTTAAAAGTGCATTCATTTGGAGTTTTAGAAAAGTGCCTTTGATTTATTCGAGAACTGTAAGAAACTACAGAAAACTGGTCGACAAGATATCTGGGCTAAACTTTGAATCCCATTTGTCAATTTCTAAATGAATATTTCAGATGATAGATCTGTTTTATGGTGGGTATAGACAGATGATTCTCCGTTTCACACTAGTAAATGACAGAAATAAACAAGGAGAGTCGTACTCATCTATCTTTTCTCTTTGCAATCAATGTAGAGCGAGGCTAACCTACAACAGATGCACCGCAGGAATGACTCCACCACAAGAACTGGGATATGTTCCACTTAATTCAAAGGGGAAGTGTAGAGTTTATTCCAGCTGAAAGAATTTTAAACTCATATACATATATATATATATATATAGAAACCATGGTTTGACTTAAAAGCAAGTCTCAATAAGAGTGTACAAAGGTAATACTGATTGTGCCAATACCTGTCACCTGCTCAAGTCACATGACTTGAAAGCCATATAGACTTAAGCCAGAAGCATATAAGAAATAGGTGTAATTAGACTGACTCTTCTATACCGGCAAGATCCGACCACACATCATCAAAGATGTGTATAGATTATATTCCTGGAGTCCCACTTATCTTGTGTGTGTCGGTGTGTGTGTGTGGTCCCTTTATAGCTTTCTGACACGTCATTACGAGTGCAGCACTCCTCCTGAGCTCTTTTTGAACCCGTTCTTGAACTCGCTGAAAATGTGAAAGTCAATATGGTGCCAACCTACTAATGTGACAGACCTGACTAACTATATCTTCATGCTTTTTTCCATCAAACATCACTGAAATAAAACACCCATTCAAGCATTCAGGGACCCCAAAATGGAAACACTGTTTTCATGTTTAACCCTATTACAAGTGGAAAATAGCTTAGTGCCAACTTAATGCTCGCCACCTGTTTCGCCAGTGAAGTTACTCGGTGTAAGTATATCACGGGATACCCAATAATTTCCATAATTTCACACATATAGGCTAAGCTGATGACAGCTCCACATAAAGAAGGTGTGAGGCAGCCTGCTCAGACTTATCATGATTTTATTCTCAGAGTGGGTGAATCTTGATGGGCTTGACATCCACACTCTTATGCTTTGCTATCACACACACACACACAGCTCCCATCAAAAGTCTTTCTACAAGTTATTCAAGCGTACATGTAGGGATTCTCTCAAAATCCACTTCTGAATTGGAACCGGTGCTAAAATTTTAAGAACCTGTGATATTTTTATGGTCTGTTCTTTTTCTCTGTATTTTTTTTTACGGTTTGGTATAACTTACGGTTGCACTGTCTCTGATCTCTGTCCTCTCCTCTGTTCTCTGTGTTCAGCTCTGCCACACACACACAAACACTTTTTATTCTTTTTAAACATGTTTTTTTAAGAAGCAATTCTTTAGTAATGAAAAAGAACCAATAAGAGTATTGTTAAGGAACTGAACCGATAAGGAGTATCGATAATAGTAGTATCGATAATATCCTAACAATACCCGTTCCCTCTTACATGTCAATATAAGTTGCCAGAGTCTTACAGATTCTTCACATCCATCACACAGCTTCTCAGTAAACTCACACACATAAAAAAACAAAAACAAAACAGACAATTTCTGAGAAAGTTTCAAATTTAAGTTTAAAGAAACATGACTGTAACCATCAACTGATGACAATCTTTTCATGCTCTGTGTCATAAATGTCACATCTCAGTAACCTGGGCATCACAGAAAATCCCAAATTTCTCTGACATATTTTTACCCGCTCGCTCATATGATTCATGCATTTTGAACTAAACTTTCTGATGTTTCTGACAGCACCTTGAAGGCAGCTTAATGTTAATTTGTTCAAACTGGTCAGAAATGTGTTCACAATTCAATGCATTTGTTATTCTCAGCTCAGCATAAACAGTAAAAAGTATAATGCAATTTACCACAGAATAGAAGTTCACAAAACAAAGAGAGTGAGGGCAGAAAGATGGACTAATGAGATGTGATGAACACTCAATTAACTAATAATTATGAACTGATTAGTTAAATTAACTGCTTCGATGATAAGTTGCAGACTCAGTTGATTTTCTGTTTTTCTGCCGCTGGAAGCAGACAGAGGTGTGCAGTGGGGATGTCGGCTCTGATTGGTCAATTGAGAGCCAATTACAATTCCGGGAAATGACAGCCAATCACAAAACAGCCCATTCATACACCAGAATAGGACTCCATAATATGCCATAACCAAAATACACATTTGTAGGGTTGCTGAAAAAGATCAAAGCACAGGATAAAGATTATAAATAGAATATATTTGAATGTATTTGATAAACAATCGCTCTCCACGTCAAGCAGAAGTTCCTGCTTTACAGGAGGCAGCAGCCATATTATTCCATAGCAACAGCCCCTTGATTGGAAAATTTCCATTTCCTCCATTACTCTGAGCGTTGCGCTAATTACTCATTGAAATAAAACAATGCGGCTCCACAAATGACCAGGAATTCTTCCAAAACTAACAATGGATGTTGATTACCACACTGACTGAATTAATGATTAATTGGTAAATCACAATTACTTATGAATGCCTTTAATATTGAGATATTCCAACCCCTTTTTTTGTAGCATTTCATTTTTCTAGTCAAGAATTCTGTATTATAAGTTGGTCTAAGAGGCTTTAAGAAAGGAAAATCCCAGAACTCTTTACTTCTAACAAGAACCACTTTTGGGAACTGAGATAAAATGGTTGAGGAATGCAGGCCTGCAAGCTTAAAAAAAAGCCCACTTTTTTTAAGATTATATTTTGGCACTTTTTTTTTTGCCTTTACTGGATAGTGGGCAGTGAAGAGGCAGACAGGAAACAAGGGGAGAGAGAATTGGGTATGACATGCAACAAAGGTCCCCTGGCTGGAATCGAACTAGGGATGTTACGGTTATGTGGCATACGCAGTAACCATTCAGTTACAGGGTTGCTCCCCAAAAAGAAGCCCACTTTTTAACTGCTCAGGGCAGACTTAAGCCCAGGATTTGTAGATTTGCTTATTGTCATAGTGCCAAAGAGGCATGATGCCAATATGGATTTTACTTTTTAATTTTTTTTTAACAGTATGCCACATGAAAATGTAAAAGTGGACTGTGCCCTATCACAGATTAGCAAACATTCTGCTTAAGCATTATAGAGGACGTCACTGTCAAACTCAGCTCGGGGTCGAGTAATTCATTCATCCACCGCACAATGAATGACATTGTCATTGTGCAAAGACACACACTCGAGCGCCATGAGACACACATGCAGCCATACATATGCAGGACTAAAACACACATGCAAATGCACCCAAACACAAATACACAACACACACACTCGACTTTGGGCGAGACAATGTCATAAGAGAATAATCGCAACAACAATATCGCGCTTATGAGGAGTCGCTGGCTGGTGTAGATAGCATACTGTATTCTTGGAGGGGATTTGATTAGAACTGAGTGGGTGTGCAACACTTCTTCGTCTTCCCTTTTAATTAAATTGCTAAGTTACTATTTCATATAAATTACTGCAAGGGGCAGAGTTCTATCTAACCCACATTATAAATCCTGATGGAAAAACAAGGCTAATTGAGTGAAATGAATCATCTGGACACAACTCTTGTGTATCAGTGTGAATGCAACCTTTCACAAAGCATCTGCTCAAACTATGTTTCATTTGTACTTCACCTTGGGAGGGTTGACTGAGCACCCAAGACGTTTTGGAGCATCAAGTTGTGCCTGTGAGTAATTAAGAGTGTTTGATGATTACTCACATGCGCCGCCGAGAGCTGTACAATCTATAGCAGGTTACACATCTGTTCCAAGCACTCACGGAGAATGAGACTTGACCTGAAGCCACAACATCATGGCTACAACAAATACCAAAGTTGTCTTCAGGCCTTCAGTCAGGCATAGTCTGTCCACTCTGGCATTTCATCATCAAAAGACTAAGTTTTCACCTGACTGAAACTTGAGGTACTTTTATCACCCCAGGCAGTGGGAGAGAACACTCACAACAAAACATGCCTCTTTTAAAACTCTCCAAAAAAGTAGCTTTAATAATTATATTGAAGCATTCACTTGGCACTCTAGCTTACAATGGCTGAGCGAGGGCATATAGTTAGCAGGGAGCTGAGCCAGTGATTAGAGAGACATTACTAACATGCCATGGTATTAGGAGGTGTACTGTGGGGCAACAGAGCATGTTACCGAAATAATCCAGGTGTTTTGAAACCAAATGGTTGCAACTTGGGTCCAAAAGTCCAACTTAGTTATTCAGTATTTCATTTTCTGCCACCACCACTACCTGTACCTCAAAATTTCAAACTAGAAATGTGAATATTTTCTTCTGTCATTACAGTACAGAGTAGCTCTCCAGGACTTTCCATTCCTGACACAAAAAAAAAAACACAGCTCTCCAAGTGCAAGCTGACAAAGACTGCTCTGGGTGATCAAAGGTTTGCGAGCAGGACAAATGCTGCAATCCACTGCAAGTTGGAAGTCGATAGTTCCGAGTCGGTGTTCCCGACTTCCAATCTAAATGCGTCCCAGTGCATCTGCTCGGGAAAAAAAAATACGGACGCCCGCAGCAAACTGATGTTTGGAAGGGCCATGTACATGCAGGGATTCATTCCAGCCCAACAATACAGCAGTTGATTTAACGGATTAGCAGACTTTAGAAGAGATGGGAGGAGTAGGCGAGTGCTGCATGCTCTCAAAGACTTCTATCAAGCACAAATTAGCTGAATGGAAATGGCAATTACAAAGTTGTTACAGCACATTTCACAACACAAACACTACACAAAGTAAAAGTTGATGAAAAGGTAATTCTGCTTACTGTTCACTGTGTGCGCCGCCATATTGCTGTGACATCAGGCGGGCTACAGGGATCTTGCCCGAGTTTCTGACTTGAATGACCGTTCTATTACATTTTTCGTGTCAGAGGGCATTTTTTTCCCCAAGCTCCAAGTACAATGGATTGCAGCAAAAGAGCCAGTCTCTGCTGTTTTAATGGGGGATTAAATGAATGTACGACTGCACTTTAAACGTTGAAAATGCTTTATGGACATTATGTCTGTGTCCCTTTAAGGAAAGCTGTGAAGTCGTTTTACCTTTCAGTATATTTATAGCGCAAATATACCTAAAATTAAACTAAGTGCTCTACTTAATGAAAAGTTTAAAGTTACTTCTACTACTCCGCTGCTTCCAACTGCTGCCTGGAACCAACAGCTTCAGCTGTGCCAAGCCCTCTTCAACCCTTCACATTCAGGAACCAGGCATGTAACGGTGGTCGCGCACAGATGCCAGTGTATGTGTGAGAGAATGTAGATATGCTGTCCAGCTTGTCTTACACCTCGACCGTGTTTATGAGTTTGGTTTGTGTACATTCCTTACAAGCTTTGCACGTTGGCATACTACTAGCCTCTATGGTCTACATTTCTCCCAGGTTGACCCTAAACAGCAGGACAACATAACCACACACAGAAAAAAAAAAACACACAGAAAAACAACAATAAAAAAAAAAAAAAAAAAAAAATGTCTCATGTCACCCATGCAGCTTAAGATAAATGTCACATCTCCCCCCGTAGACAATGTGTGTTTACTGGGTAACTTTGTGAGAGTCATAGCAGCCCAAGCAGAAAGGTTAGTGGTGGGGTTAGGTTGTATGTGGGAGTCTTCTCAGCAGACTGCACACCTGAGATGAGCTCTGAGCCTACTGTGGAGTCAGGCGCGTAATCTTTGCATTTCATCAGATTTTTTCTTTTTTTTTTTTTTTTTTGCGCTCTCGCTTTTCTTTCAGCCCTTCTCTCTCTTTCTTTCTGTCTGCCTCTCTCTTTTTCTTTCTCTCTCTCCGGGGATAGAAAACAATCTATTATGTGACTGGACCGCTTCACAAATTCTGATTTTGTCCAGCATGCTCCAGTGCTTATGTGTGGCTGATGTGTCCTTGTAAAGTTATAATCGAAGTTTAACTCTATGATACTTCTTTTTTTTTTTTTTTTTTTTTTAAATCCAGCACTCCAGCGAGCTGTATTTCATAAGTAAACAATGTCTGTATTTAGCGCTCCGAGAGAGGAGAATAGATACAATGAGCACTGTCGCAGAATAATGATAATAATCAACACCATAATTCAGAGCTGCAGCCTCTAGCAACAAAACACATTCTGTAAATTTAATAGGACAATGGTCTAATGCTGTTTCAGCATGCCAGTGTGTGCTATTTTACTGCTAGGGAATACTTTAAGTCTATCAAGCTTACAGAGTGCACCACTAGCCTAAAAAGATCTCTTGATTGCAATTCAGGCCATTATCATTCGTCTAAGTCACAGAAGAATTATACTGTATGTCTTCACATGTCTGCTCAGCCTGTTGCTAACTCTGTGGAATAATGAGTTGGAGAGGGGAGCCATTCCTGCTAATGTCTGGTCTTGTCATTAGTATTTATTAGATGCCCTGCATGCATTATCAAACCCATTTAAAAGTTTCTGGGTAAAGGGAAAGTTTGACTGTCCACTCAGATAAGTGAACACACCGTGAATATTATCGAGCTAATACTGTTGAACAACTTCTGGAGTTTTTTTTGCCGAGACACTGAGGCGCATCTGCTGCTGTTTTGGATACTGCGTTCCCTCCCTGTTGCAATTACGCCTTCTCATTAGAGAGAAACATCCGCTATTGACTGGCTTCCTGGTAACATCTGCTGTGTTTACACTCGGCCTCATTGATAATGCATTACCGCCCATTTCATTGCTGATGTGCAGAATAACACATTGACATTTGACTTGTGGCAATTAATCCCGTCATATCAGATAGCCTGTGACACGATGTGTTTAAGATTCAGGCCCATTTGAGGGTGTAAGCGTCATTCCCTTTGACACTACTTTACACACAAATCAATTTGCTCCCACATAACTGAGGGCAGTGGACATTTCATGTAAGGGAAATGGCACTGTTCCAGTTCAAGTCCTCTCCCGAATACTCAATGCATGATACCACGGCTCCGAGCAACAGAGTGTCACACTTCCTCACAAAGCCAAGAAAAGCATGTACTCATGATAGAGATTTTTCCCTTAAAAATGCTAAAAACTCACTGGCAAGAGAAGAAACATAGACTACAATGTTTCTCCAGCAAAAGTACTGTTAGCTCAGCATTCACTAAAAATCACAAATAAAAATATTGATACAATATAAAAAGGTGACGGACCTTTTCTGATATAGCCATTCAAACTTGTCAATGGCAAAGTTTGAATCATGATATCACTACACAATATTTTGTATTTGCTTATTATTTTGTTGTACAATACAGGGTAAGAATGTGTCACAGAGACTAAATGACACAAATAAAGAAATCTTTTGAAAGAGTGGCAGTAAAAAGAAACTCCTACTGAACCTTGAATATGAATAACTGAATGTGAATACTGACTTGGTGATGATTAAGCAAGCAAACTAGAATTCAATCCACCAGTGTTTAGATCCTCCTTTTTTAAACACAGACAACTGTTCAGCTAAAATTCTGTTTACTTCATGAAAAAAAAAAACCAGTAGGTCTCAATTGGGCAGGCCTTAGGGCTAAACACTTATTTTCAGTCTTTTTTCAGCCATCGCAGCTCTGACATTGAACCTTTTCCAGGTCTTGTTATGCAAACACAGATGATGAAATTAAGAGTCATAAAGACTTCAAATGAAACATCAAGTGCTTATGATTCTCTACCAGCCAGCTGAGGCTCTGGACACAAAAAAAACAACTTTTTGTCAAGGTAATAAGGTAAGGGAGACAGTTTGATTGGGCGTTTCAGATGAAAAAAAGCCATTTGACACTCTGTCCAGCTGTCAGAGGCAAATGAGCAATCTGGGCTGACTGGACTTTTTTTTCCCTCCTCTTTAATCCTTTCTTCTCTTAAATTTTCCACTGCCACTTTGCTAACTGAGGCATTATTGGACTAAGAAAAAAAAAAAACAGGCTATTAGAGAAATTGTTAAGAACTCCAGCATCAGTGGAGAAGAGAAAGCATGAAGGCAGAGAGAGAAGTTAAAAAAGCGTTGAACAGGTGGCAGTTAGTGAGGAAGGAAGATGTAGAAGATGGGAGGGAGAGATAAAAAAAGAGAAGGGATGTGAGTGGATGAAAGGAGGGGGAGGGGGGGGGCAGAGGATATAAGTGGGTATGGGAAGCAGGTGGATGTTAGGATTGGGGGGGTGGGGGGGTGGGGTAGCTGAGAGACAACGGGATGGGAGGGGTTACGTCGGGAGTGGGAGTGGAACTGAAGTGAAAGGAACAGACAGACAATTGCAGTGAAGAGGACAGGTGGGGAGGAGAGTATAGGTTTAAGAGCGGATGGAGGAGGGAGGGAGGCGTAGATACGGTGCCCCCTCTAGCGTGGCAGGGAGCCGGGCGGCTGCTCCTTGGCTGCACTGCGTCTGTGATTATGCATGTAGCAGCCGGGCTGTCAGGCTCTGGGTCCTGCGACTGTGCCGCCACTGAGTTTTATCTTGAAATCCCAGTGATTAATGAAGCCGGAGCCACGTTCTGCATGGAGGAGGTGGACGAGGAATGATCAATCTTAATGAGCTATCCACCGTCCCTATATTAACTGTGGGGGGATATAATGTATGGGGCTCCTGGCGGGGCTCCTCTCCTTTAAAATACGATAACGAGGGAGAGAAAGAACAAGGGCGAGCAGCTTTCCTTCCTCCGCTTATTACACGCTGCTGCTGCTGCTCACCTCACGTTTCCTCTCTTCTCCACTCCCTCCCTCTTCTTTTTGCTCTCTCCTGAGAGCCTGAGCTGTACTAGAAACAGTTAGACATCTCAATGGAAGCCATCCTTAGCCAAGTTAAAGAGACAGCGTGAGGTACTGTAACTGCTAGGCTACATCTGCACGGTAGCGCAGTGGTCTCCTGACCGCTCCTGCTGTTATAAAATAATAAAAATAATCATAATCATAATAATACATTTTATTTACAGAGCGCTTTTCAGGGTACTGAAACACTTATAAGTTAAAATGATCAGAGAAAACAACACACTAAAAACATCAACACACATGGAAAGCAGTTCTGGAAAGGTGACTTTTGATTAATGATTTGAACATGGACAGATCGGTGCAGTCTCGGATGAAAATGAGATGTTTGAGTCAATATCATTAATATGTAGGCCCCATATGGACTCATGTGCCAAGGTTACTTATAAGCATATCACTGAGGTACTGCATGTATTCATTTAAGAGAATTACCTGCACATACTGAGTGCACAGTGATTGGAATAAATTTCAACCTCATTAATAATTTGCAACATTCCCAGGTCTTGTGAATTTCGTTTTCCACTAGAGCTACCTCGAATTATTGAGGAATGCTATGGGAGTGAGGGAAAAAAAAAATCCTTTAAAAGTCCAGGTTGTAGAATTTAGTGGGATCTAGTGGAACAGACTTGGAAGAAATATAGTATTCATAAGTTATGTTTTCATTGCCGTATAATCCCATGAAAATAAGAATCATGTTTTTGTTACCTTAGAATGAGTCTTTTATATCTACATTGGGAGCAAGTCCTCTTCCATGGAGTACGCCATGTTGCACCGCCATGTTTCTACAGTAGCCCAGAATGGACAAACCAAACACTGGCTCTAGAGAGGGCCTTTCACGTGTCATGGCCACCTTAGGTTCTCCTACATGATCGGAAGGGTAGGGTGAGGGGTCATCAGTCGGTTGCGATCTGCAATCTCACGTTTAGATGCTACTAAATCCTACACACTGGTCCTTTAAAATCCATGCATTTCATATTCCAAGTTAAGCCTGTTTTGGAATCATAATAACCCTAGTTCTGCTTTAGCTAATCCTGATGTGGATTGCTTTAAGATAATCGCCCAGCACAACACAGCAGTGACTTTAATTAATTTGCCACTGCTTATTCCACAGACGCTGATCCAACTCAGCATATTGGAAATAAAAAAAAAAAAAAAAAAGAAGCCCTATAATTCTTACAGCAGATCCAGTATTATATTTGTCTCGGTGAAAGGCATACTTTTGTATAATTTGCAGTAAGGATGTAGTCAAGATCCTCTGCGCTCCATCAAGTAGAAAGAGAAATTGAGACAGAGAAAGAAGGAGAGAAAGGAGAGGGGAGGGTTTAATTAATGTGCTTGCTATGATTAATGGTCTCAGTGTGGCTATCACAAACTGGCAGTGTTTTTAATAACTGGTTTGAACGTTCTGTCCTGCCAGCAGTTATTCTTGTGTTTGAGTCAAAATGAATATTTATGCATCGCTAATAATACTGATAATGCTGTATGCTTTATGTCTATTTAATAACTGTAACTACTTTACTCAAGTCCATCAACAAATATCTCCAAGGTTAAAAGGTATGCAATCGGCACAGCACATCTAAAAAATAAAACCTTATTATCACATCCAGTAATATCATAAACCAGCGACAAGGTAGAAATAATCTTTTAAAACAGCATGTCGATAGTTGCATATCAAGGTGGGATAAATCTCAAGAAAATAAGCACCTATCTCGCTTAAATAAACAGCACCAGCACATACAGCCTGCCCTTGTAAACAAGGTGCTATCTTACTTATTTGTGATCTATAATTTCCTCAGTTAGTGGTAATATCGCAGCAATTATTTGCAGAGAACCAATACCCAAGTGGGCAGAGATGCAGCAGTTCCAATATGCTTGGTCCAAAAGTAAATAAAAACGAATACATAATTAAAATCTTATTGAGACCAAAGTTTGAATAAGGCAGATAAGGCAGAATAGCCGCTGATGGATGTGAGGCTGCGCCAGCCTCGCCGTAGAAAAGTAAAACACTGATCTTAACTCAGCAAGGCATCTTAATTGCATTCACTAGCGGCTCCAGAGCTGCTCGGTCCCCAGATGATGGCTGATGTGAGCTGACTGGAAGATGAACTTCCTGGGCAGAGAGAGGAGGCTGGGTGTTGCTGGGTGTGTGCGACGGTGGGGGAGTATGTCTACATGCATGTGTGTGTCCTTCCATCGTGTCCAGTTATGCATGTGATCGTCTGTGTGCATATGTGCGTCTCTACTGGTGTGTGTGTGTGTGTGTGTGTGTGTGTGTGTGTGAGAGAAAGACAGAACGGGACCGGTAAAGGCCAGTGAGGTGGAAGGAAGCGTTAAAATGATGTTTGACATGAGAAAAAAAAAAGGGACGAGGAGCCGTAGCACATGCTCAATACTGCAGCAGGTGGCCTGACAGACCGGTCTGTGACCCCAAACTTCAATGTGAACCGAGACTTCCAACACATGCGGCGACGGTTCACGTGCTCCTTATTTTTTAGGCATTTACCAACAAAAACAACATTGCCTTCAGCGTCACAGTGTGCTGCATGACCGCAACGCAGCTAACAGTCATCTCAGTTCTCAGTTCATACCAAGCTGGAAAAACAATATCAAAAAAAAACTATTGGAGAGTGGCTGGCATGGGTAACAGCGGTAACCTTTAAAAACAGGCTCAGATATGTGGAAATAATAACATCCTTTTGATATTAATGTGTTTTTCAGTCGTGTCAGTCAATCAGGTTTTGCAGTGAGAGTCCCTGCTGAGCTCGGCACTCGCTTCCCCTGGCTGATATTCATCAGGACAGCCATCGATTTTAACGACTTGGTCAATAGACACACACTGACTCCACTCTCAGTATCTCCCTCTCGCTCATGTTCACCTTCTCTTCCTATCCATCTCTTCCACTCCTGGCTTCTGTGTCCTGTTCTTTGTTTTTATATCGTCCCTTTTAACAACAATGTCAATCATCTCGTGTTCCCGCATTTGACGGAACACGCTGACAGTCACGCTCGCTGGAACTCGAGCTACAGATGTGAACAGGTTATTTAAATGTGTCGAGATTCGGTTTATGTTCTGATAAAAATCTGCGGTAGAGAGAAACAAAGAGAGGACAATGGAAAAGGAGCAAAGAGTGGGTGGTGTGAAGGAAATTAACAACTGGCATGAGGGTGTGGAGTTTGATTTGTACACTATGACAGGCAGGTATTATGAAAAGCCCTGCTGTGGATGGAGAAACCAGGTAGGCAGATCACAGCCTGGTGACTGGCATATCTCAGTAGGTGATGAGGTTAAAGCTGCCTTCAAGCTGCTCGGTGTGAATCTTTACACACACACACACACATGCAAACACACATATGGCATATACGCAGACGTACACAAACACACATACTATGTACTGTAAACAGAAATACAGACAGACACCTAGACAGACACACACACGCCAAGAGAGGAACACACAGTTGTTGATGTGCCCACTGATGCAGAGCGAAGACAAATTGCTCCCTTTGAAGGCAAAGCCAAATCAAACACGGAGTGTGATTTCTGTCACTGTGGTGTTTGGCTTTAAGGCTGTGAGGCTGACATCTGACAAAACATCCATGCAGTCACACCCAAGAAGTTGTGCAGGCGTGCAAACACACACACACACACACGCACGCTCGCGCACACAAACAAACACACACACACACACACACACACACACACACACACACACACACACACACACACACAGCGGCCTGTTGTGCAGCTGGATTAAGGAGGAAGAGCTCTGTCAGCTCCTCCGAGATCCAGGCCTTTGCCATCAAGAGCCACAAAACCTCCTCTTCACATCAGCGCTTACCGACAACAACAGCTAAAACTTTTTTTTTATGCACGACGCAAATCATGACCAGGATCTGACAGAACATTATTGAGTAGTCTCTCCAAATATCCAAACCATCCAAATTACCACCAGAATAATTAACTATTCTAAATTTGCATCGACTACATTACTTTTTGGACCTCAATCAGGATGATAATTCGAGTCTCCCGCATGTCAGTCAGAGGGACAGTGTGAGTTTGGGCACCTCATTTATTCCTTTTTATCCAGAGCGTCTGGATTTTAACACCAGAAACCCTAACAAGATCCTCCTTGTATGAGTCAGTTGGTGTTTCTGTGTGGGTTTTCTTTGCATTTCATCAACATACATTTCTTCAGGACAAAATAAAGCCTCTGTGTGTTTGTGAGATATATATATATATATATATAGCATGTCCGTCTGTGTGTGTGTGAATGCTTTGTGACTTGCTTTTAATGCTTTGCGACTTGCTTTATGCTTGGATGTGTGAAACCCACAATCTTTTCCCAGGGATCAGTCTCGCCATCCCTCTTATCCTCATCTCAGCCATTAGAGGGCTGCAAAGACACTGACCCCTAACCTGTGTCTGCTTTGCTTTCTTTACTAAAACTACTCCTACCTCGTTTTTTTTGTCTAAGCAGAAAAAGAAAAGTCTCTCTCTCTCTCTACCTCATAGCATCGCAAGGTAATTGTAAAAGAAGTGAGCCGGAATACAGGTCGCAAGAACTTACCCTACATATTTTACCACTATGCCACTACAGCAGGACAGCGGGACCCTTGGCGAATTTGAAATGCAGCGTTAATTGATTTAAAACAGAATGCATAAGGCCTGCGGGAGCTTGGGCTTTGCGACTTCTCGGAGCAAGTGAGACAGCAGAAGGAAGCGAGGGAGAGGAAGAAAGGGACGAGAAGTGACAGACAGAGATAATCAGAAAGACAGAAAAGCACAGAAAGAACGACAGCAGCGGGCAGAGTCTGAGGGCAGGGCGGTTGGGGTGGCAACTGTTGTGATTACGGCTGCAATGTTAAGTGTTCTTGTCAGCGGAGAGGTCTGCCTCGCCACTCATGAGTGCTGCTGAAGAACACCACTGCTGCTAATTCACTGGTGCTCGACGTTTTACCTATTTCGACTGTCCTTGTGACATTACCCCAATGACGTACTTACTAATGTCTATTTAATGCCAAGCAGGGATAAAAACAGCTAAAAAAGGTTGAATAGATGTGAGACTCAAGTGCCTCAATTTCCAGTTTGACATTCATAGAGGTCTACACAAGATTTCAAGTGTGTATGATGTCTAGGAATTGACACAGGGATGTATCCGTACACATTGAACACATCAGTTTTTTATCATAACATGAATAGAAGCGACGGTGTTCCTGCTGCTGCGTTTTGACAAATGTATGGTGTGTTATTTCCTTTCAAAACGGATTTGAATAAATACTGTAATTTCAATTAAACTCGGCTTTCTTGGCCTGTTCAAGGAAGGTCAATAAATTTTGACATGTACACGGTTAATGGATCGCGACAGTCTATCCAACACGGCAGACGCTAAAAAGCTCTCATTCAAAAGAGACCGGACCAAGCTGACGAGCCTGTCTAATTATCCATTTCCAATTCTACCTGCAGTCTCATTTCAATGTATCGCGAGCAGCGCCCAGAATAATTGCTTTTTTGCAATCTACAAGTTCATTTGCACACATTTTATTGATCAAAATGAGTCAGGAAAAAGAAAACAATCTAAACCTAAATTAAAAGCTTCATTAAATGTGAAAATTGGTCGGGGAATTGCGAACATCTGTTTCTAGCGCCCTGCGTCATAAACTCCAAGGTTAAACCAAACACCAATTTACGGCTTGCAGACTCAGGCATGAGCCGGAGCTGTGAAGCACCTTCACAAACACAGCACAAGTCAACAAGCCTTCAAACGATTCGAGAGAGATGTGAGGGCAGGGACTGAAAGCTCTTCCTGCCTCGTGTTTAGTAGGCCTTGTGAGTATTGCAGCTAAGAGCAGTGAAAAGATAAACCTGACACACTTTAACCAATTTCAGAGCACAACTGTACAAATGCTGTGCTTGTGTAGTAGCCTGAGATCTGTACAACATGTTCTTTCCAAAGAATTCACTATAGGCGCTATTACAGGATTTTAGAAGCAGCCATCTCACGGCTACTTTAGGTGTACCTCTGTTCTCTGCGACCTTGGAGCAGCTTTGAAGTGAATTGGCTCTGGTTGCAAGTTGTATTTTAACAACCCCTTGCTTGAGTGTTTGCGGCCTTGTTTATGACTGTTGGCATCTGAAACGGCTCTCCGGTACACAGAGAGAAAGCAGAGAGAGGCCCGTGCTTTTCATTCCAGCGCAGCCCACATAACGGGAGGTCACAAGGAATAGAGAGCTAAAAGTACATTGATTTAATACCCAACACCTCCCCAGCTTGGATTCACTTCTGAGCCTGGGTTGCCAGCTGAACAGATCTGCTTTGATTTAGCCTTTGAAAGTTAGTCGTGACAGGTTCCATATCTGGTAGAAACTGACTCTTAAAAAACCCTAAAAAAAAAAAAAAATTCCAGTTGAACAGAGTGCATCAGCTGAGGCTGTCTCTGCTTACCTTTAGGATGTCCCGGGTCACTGAACTCGTACTTCCCCATCCCGACTGTCCGCAGCATTTGCAGCCCGTTAGGACCGTCCTGATTGTCTGCAGCTGTGGACTGGGCCTGAGCTGCTGCCTGTCCATTGGTAAGAGGCAGGGCGGGGGGCTGGATGAGGCCAGGGTGAGAGGTTAAGTGGCCGTTGCCCATCACGCTGTGAGGGCTCGGATGAACCACCTGGTTGGCTTGGGCAGTGAGGGCGGACGGTGCGACTGTGGGCTGAGCTGAGGGGTACGGAGGCTGGCTGGGCATGTTCAGCACCATTGAGGGCGGCTGCTGGGTCGACTGTGGCGTCAGCTGGAAGTGGGCAGTCATGAGGGGGTGTTGTGGGGGCACTGGTGTCTGGATGGATGGGGTTACTCCTATGATGGGTGACTGCGCGGTCACGCTGTGGTTGAAGGAGGGCGGCTGGGGGAGGGCGTAGGTGTGGGGGAGGAGACTGGGCTGGCTCACTGCTGCTAACGGTGCCGCCCAGGTTGGACCCGCTAGAGAAACAGACAGACAGAAGAGGGAAAGGGAAGAGAACAATCAATTATATATCCAGCTTCTACACCATAGCAACACCTGAGAGTCACAGTAAATGTAATCTAAATTGTAGACTGATTCGTGGTATTTTGGTAAACCATACACAAAGCTGACAACAGGGCCAAAAAGCTGAATTTAAGTCTCGGTATTAGATGATCAAATAGAAACAGAAAACAGCATGAGAAGACAGACTCCAGCTTGAGTCTGTTCCTCTCCACACCACAACTGTCAGTGGTGCGCCGCTCAGCCCCCGTCCAAGTTTGTTTTTGACTTGAGACTTAATATCAAACACAAAATATTTGAGACGACGTACAGATCTGCATCCAAGATCAACATCATAATAAGATTAAGAGCTTTATTTCGCTACAAGATGAACAAACGGTATTCTGAATGTGAAAGCATACATGCTCAGAGCATGTGGTAGTCGGCGCTATTATCCGTGTAAGAGTCTGTGTTTACCCAGACACTCAGCCAATCATTTCTCTACCCTGAGGCGTTAGATGCTGAGGGTGTGCTGGGAAGGTGCAGCCATATTGGACCTGAACGCTGCTTTCCCTACATTCACTCCTACTCCCCCATCTCTGGCTCCTCCTGTTATGGTCCAAGCTCCAAAAATAGCCTACCACTCTGCCAAGAGGCCATAGGCTAAATCACAGCACGCAAAAAGCTAAAGAAAAAAAAAAAAGAAGCCCACATTATTCATGATACTGGCCCTGTTGATATAATAGGGCGAGGAAAGATGGTGAGGAGACAGAGATAAAGACAGATAGCAGGAAGAAAAGAAAGCGAGAGAAGAGGATGGAAATAGAATAGTCTAGAGTAGAGGCCAGTTCACTTCATAATTCACAAGTCATTGAGCTAATCGACATCAAAACTGTATTTCATTTCCCTTCTTTTGTAGCTCATCTTGATGAAGGATTCTAATAAGATGCGCTGATATAACAATTTCACATCTTATAAAGTTTCAAGGTTTTAATGCTGTGATGGCAGTGATTTGAATTTCATATGTACATTATGTGTGTGTGTGTGTACAGTGTATATAGTATATATACACTCACTTGCCACTTCATTAGATACACCTGTGCAATCTAATGCAATCTAGTACATCAGCTCTGCTATAAATGCTACATTTACAAAGCTTATACGTTTTCAGTTCTTGTTGATATTGTCAGAAAGGTGATAATTCTACTTTATGTTTATTATTGAGGTCGTAGTGGGTGGTGGTGGTGGTGTACTTGGATGCAGTATATTGAAAAATTTTAATGGAGTGGACAAAATATTAGGAACACCATTCAATAATGCACCCAAGTACACCACCGCCACCCACTATGACCTCAATAATATATATCTATGTATTATTTATTTATTTATTTATTCATTCTACATCCAATTCTACATCCTCGTCCTTTCACTATCACAACCCAATACTGACCTATATTCACAGGATTTGTCTGCAAAGTTTAACAAACTGAAGAAATAATTACATTAATATTAAATGTATGCAGTGGTTGTGACTGCTGTCACGTATTTCAGAATTAAGATCTTTAAAAGTTCCACGTTCCTTTTATAAAAACTCATTATTTATTTATTTATTTCATGATTTGTTTAAGTCTAAAGCCTGGAATCAAAAAAAAAGATGCCAGGCTTTTTTTTCTTTTTTTTTTTACAAAGAAAGAAAAGTTGAAACAAAACTTTTTCAAAGACAAACTTTCTTTAACAGACAAAATAGTGAACTTTCTGTTGAAAGAAACCGTTGATTAATTCTGGCACAGTTGGCAGAGAACTTTCTGGCAACACAGTTCAGTGAAGTGTGGAGAGGAACTGGCTTCGTTGCAAACGCCAGTCACAGTTTGGAATAGCGCACACACACCAATCAATATGCAACACTATGCTTGGATTTGAGAGTCATATGCGACAGCGTGCTGGGTCGGTGACATCTCACTCTCCTCACGCTTCACTCCAAGCTGTGTGGGTTTTAGAGCTGCGGTGGTGGAAGGGGAGGGGGGGGGGGGGGGGGGGGGCAGGGAGTGAAGCCTCGTTCACTTACACACAATAAAGAACCTCCACAACTTCATGTCCAATTCAGCCGGCCCCTCAATGCACAGCAGGGGGCTGTGGCCACACAGCGGGGGGGATGCACCACCGCAGGAGGCAAACAGCTACTGTATCATCCCATCGTAAGAGCACCTCCAATGCTTTCCACTACAGAGACATTCCTCTTGGGGTAACTGATCAGACTGCTGAATAATTAATCCACGAATCAATCTATACGGAAGATATGTGAATTATAATTAGGAGACGAGTTATACAGGCGATTGCAGGGGTTCAAACATGTTTTGAGCATGATACTTTGCTACCACAGAGGAGCAGCTGTCTACAATCTGGATTTGTTGAGCCAGAATTTCCACTGGAACAAGCTCTGTGCCAGTATTATTCTTAAATGAGACACATTTGTGATGAGCAGGAGGCAGAGGCCAGCAGAGCAATGGAAGGAAATTAACTGCTCTAGGGCAGAGCCATTCTGGGTGAGTTCATTACAATAAGAGTAAAAAACTTCAACATTGGCTTAACTCGTTAATGTCGGGTCTGCACACCGCGCTGTGCCATTATTGCTCCGTACACATTTTAAAGTGGCATGAATAGAATAAGGTCGACATCTAAATTAGACTTGGTGGAGATCATTTGGAGGACTTTCAGAGCTTTGCTACATACTGTAGGTTTAATTTAGACTAAGTTTCAGCTTCAGTTACTGACACAATAACATTAACAAGGACAATAAAATGAGAACAGAGTGAAGGTGGTGAGGGACTGTGAAGCTGGTAAAGGTGCAACATGGCTTTTCCCTTTTTTTTTTAAACTTCTTGATATCATACTGACATTTCTATAATTATATAATTAAGCTGGTTTATGTAAAGATGGTGTTTTATTGATATATATTATGCATGACTGCGTATATAATGTATGCATGTTATGGAGACATGCATGTATTTTATGTAGGGCAAGGCAGCCAGGATGCCTCATTAGCATTGGATAACACCGTGGTTGGCCACAGCCGTCTTGGGTGCAGCACATAAGTGTGTGTGTGTGCATCCGTGTGGTCCGTGTTCATGCATACATCTGCTGTGTGCAGGCGTACCGACGATGATGTAAAACTTACATCACTGAAAACCTGCATCAGGTGGAGCGAGTGGACGTGTGAACGTGTCTGTCAGCATATCTGCATGCGTGTATGTAAATGCGGCGCGTGTGATTCACTACCTGTGGGTTCGCTGTCTCGATGTTGCTTGGCGGGGGGTTCATCTGTATCCCAGGGTGTGAGCTGGTTGATGGGCGTCTGTCCCCACCTCACCCCAGGAGCCAGCAGCAGTCCAGGGGTCTGGCTGTCTCCAGGAGACAGACCAGAGACCTGCAGCGCAACAACAAGAATAACACCACTGATTAGAGCGTTGTAGGAGAAAAAACTAAAATCCACTCTACATCCCTTGATCTTTAGATCCCATACGGTGCAGCTTTGTTTGTGAGTGACCCTAAAATCAATTTTTATCAACAACTATGATTTAAATACAATATTTCATTTGAGTTTGAATGAAAAATGCAACAAATCACAGTCATCTGAACAGAATTTTAAGGTCTTGAAGTCAGCCGTGATGATGGAGCAGGGCATATAATTAGCAATGAGTGAGTGCTGATTACAGCCTATATATAATGGGAACAAGGGAGAAAAAAAATCCTGTTCCAACCTCAAGAGTCTTTGAAGAAAGACCAATATTTATCTTTTTATTTACTAATAACAATTAACTTTCTAGTGTAGGCTACATTCACATTCGGATCCTTCCCCCTGAGATTTTGTATCTTAATCTTAATTTTGCAATGAATTAAACATTGCGTTCAGTCAAGTGAGATAATGAAATTCTGAACACAAATACAACAAATAGAGTAAATAGAAAGAAATCCTTTTGCAAGGGATGAGAGAAAAGAAAAATGTAACAAATCTAACAACCAGGCAGGGAGAGAGGAGGCAGAGCCAAGCCTGATTCCCTCGCTCGCCCCAGCCAGCCTCTGTGAGTTAATAGAAAAGACCTGGTCGCCAGGCCTCTCCTGTGTCCTACTGGCTGATCCCTCCATCCCTCAATTCCATTATCCTCCCTGACCCGGCGTCCACTTCATCAAGCACGCCATCATGCATTCCAACAGCTGTGTCGACAAAGCCCGACAGAGTGTGGTTTGACCGCACGGCGACTAAAAAAAAAAAATGCAATCCAAACAATTTGGTTCACAGCAAATTCATGTGTAGCTTTACATACCGGATCAATCCCGTTTCAGGAAAAGTTACTTTCCCTCCAGTAAGATGGATTTATCACAGCTTTGCTAGGCCTTTAACACTTTAAGACATTACATGATATTGACTGCACGACATCAGCTCTGTAATATACAACTGTACAATAGAAGACAGGTTCAATGTGTGTCACTTACGAGATAAATCCATACTGAAAGTTATCTGACAGTTTGTAAGTGCCGGGAGCATGAGTAAAAAAAACAGCGAAGGCAAACATCTCAAGGCAAAGTAGAAAACAGACTGATGGAGTGAGAGAATGAAGCTGGGTTTTGGGGGGAGACAGGCTGTCAGGTCTTTTTGTCCAGCTCAACCTGTCGACTTCAGACAAGAGAAAACTGAAAGGATTTACTCAGAGAATGCCCTAAGCGCTCAATTCCATCTGAGGGCCGTGGAAACACAGGGAGGTAAAATTCTGACCATTTTCAAGGTGAGGAGTTGCTTTCTAAAGCCCACTATTTGTTTTAATGAGCGTTTTTCCCTCCTCCGCTCTGTGTGCTTTACTGTACTTCTCTCCAGTCATGCATTTACCTTCCCCTCTATACAGGCAACTCATTAATTTGCAGCATTGACTCTCTTACTTTCCTTTAGCCCTGCACCTGTCTCATAATATTCTCTCATTAATACTCCCACCCATTTACCCAAAACAGAAGAAAAACAGGAAAAATATCTACTGCTGAAAGGCAATCCATCTGTCACAGCTTTAGTGCAGCAGGAAAAAAGTTTTTAAAAAAAAAAAGGTTCTTAGTCAGCGTCACCACATTGACAGCATATCAGCTAGGCTCAGGAACAATCCTGACTTGAAAATGATCAAGGTTAGATACAATACACACACAGACACATACAAACTGGGAACACAAGCGTGGATGTACACACAGCAGGTGTGCGCACACACGCACACACACACACACACACACACAGAAGCCAGGAGATATCAGACGGGATGTTTATTAAGATGGCAGACTTGCTGCAGGCAAGCAGGAAGGTACTGTAGGTTGTGGGACAGTGCCTGCCATTTTCTCTCAATATTATTTGCTCTCCCTATTTCCAGTCCCCTCCTCCCTGGCCGCCCATTATCACCGGGCAGCAGATGGTTTCCTCTGACTCGACAAAAACCATGCTGGAGAAGAGGAGGGGAGCCAGATAAATAATTTTTGAGTCGTGCCAAGCCATTCTGTGTTTGTTGTCAAGCTGGCTGGGGATGGGTTTTTTGTACCGGAGGCTGTGCACGCATCGCCGGTGCATATGGACCACATACTGTAAGTGTGTAATGTGGCACTCATAGTTACACACAGACACACACATACACACACAAAAAGGTGCAGTCACATTCTTGAGCACACATGCAGACCTATACACATGCAAGAGTTTCTTCTCAACCAGTTGTTGAAATTTTGGGGGGTTTTATCTGTACACACAGGATTATATGTGCGGAATAGAGCCTATTTTCATTATCAATTAATCTGCCAAATACTTAATTCTTTGGTTTATAAAGGTCAGAAACATGTGAAAAAAACCCTAACGCTAGCCCTAACCAAGCAGGTAGCTCCTGGTCGGAAAAGTAAAGCCAATGCGGAAGTGACTTAAATCTGCATTCTTTCTAATGGCCATCAGGGGGCGACTCCACTGGGTCTGAAAAGAAGTTCGGTAGTATAGAGGAGAAAATGACCCAACTTCTCACTTGATTTATTACCTCAGTAAACACTTTCCTAATGAGTTATTTTCTCAATTGCTAGTTTCAAGTAAAAAAAAAAGTCTTGTTCAGCGTTTGGTTGTACTAAAAGACCCTCCTAGGAGTTGTTCAGTTTTTCTAGCAAGTACTTATTGTTTTAATGGTTTTAAGCCTGTTTTTCACTGGCGAAAATTAGCATTAGCATTATCATGGTTAACCACAGACTGTAAATGCAAGCTAACCAAGCTAGCAACTAGCGTTAGGTTCATTCCCCCCTTTTGTTCAAATATGGTCAAATCTGGCTCTAAAAATCCAAGATGGCGACAGTCAAAATACCAAACTTGAGGGTTCAAAACAGGAGTCCACAAACCAATGGGTGATGTCACACTGGCTACGTCCATTTTTTTTTTTTTTTTTTTTTTTTTACAGTCCAGGCCAATAACTAACAACGAATCTAAACCCAAATATACTCAGCTTACAATCAAATAAGATGAATAAAAACAGGAAATCAATATGAAAGGCTGGAATAAGCAATTGTCTGGCAATTACTCGATTATCAAAATTGTTGCAGATTAATTTTCTCTCCATCACCTAATCACTCAATTGACTAACTGTTTCAGCTCTAGTGCTAAAACATCAGATCATTTTCAATCATGAAGACTAAAGCTGCATTTTTATCATACTGTATTTACAACACACTATGAAAGTGATACTGCTCTAAATTTAACAGGAAATTGTAGAAATTTTGTTAAATATTCTAGTTATTTAAACCTAAAAAGATATATAAAAGAATAGCCGCCCGTTTTCGACTTGCCATGTAAAGCCTTTCTCAGAATTTGAAGCAGCTATCCATCTGCTCCTTCTGCACAATCGCGCATGCAGATACACATGAGCACACATATGTACACACAGCAAAACTAGACAGATTCTTCCTCCTTCTCAAGCCTTTGAATGTTGACATGTCAGCATCAGTGTATTGGAAAGATAAAATCAATACACATCAGGCCTAAATATATACTTTTCCTCTTCCATTGGGGCAGTGGAGACAGCAGTCTGATTCTGTCTGGCATATCAGCTATTTTCTCGTACATGACAAACGCTGACATCTGTCACTACGTGTGCTCTACCATCTCGCAATAGCAGGCAATATTATTGTGCCTATCAGAACCTCTTGCCACTGGCCACCATCTGCTGTGGGAACATACAGCATAGGAGGGGCCTTGTGGTGATCCAGGGCCCTAGGCTTTGATTGCTTTGAGTCATCCACAACATCCACATCCAAATAAACAGAGAGCGTTTGCTCATGGCTTTGTGTTTGTCTTTGCATTTTGTTTGAGCCAGCCCTTGTCTGTGTGAGTTATTGCACCAGTAAATCCTATGATAACATGCGGTAGGACACCAGGCTTCTACAGAAAACCACCATCATAGACATTCTGCATAAGCTCTGGCTCTGTGTGCCTATTACACTCATAGCATCGGCCGGTATACCTAAGCCTAAACATATAGCGCTCCTACACAGTCAGAGATGGCTTCAGTTTCCCCAGAGAAATTATTTTATTGCTCAACTCGGGGAGAAATAGCAGGAGAGCGAGAGAGAGAGGGATGAGTATGTCTATAACACACAGGTCCCATTGGGGTAAACAATCTTACAGCACACACTGATCAAATCAACTAACTGCTATGAGATTTAATAACAGGTCTGAGTGAAAAAAAGAGGTGGAGTGAGAGCAAAGCCGGTTTTGAGAAAGCGGGAGAAGGAGAAAAAAAAGAAAGGGGAGGGCTGGGGCCTTAAATGGAGAAAGGCACTTACACACACACACACACACACACACACACACACACACAAACACACAGAGCAGGTCAGTAACAATACCGGAGTGAAAAGCTAATCTCGTGAAATGTCATTAGCACAACTTCCAGACACAATGAGATAGCAGTGTGCAGAGTGCAGGCCAGTGCTACACAGGTTGATTATGTTCTACCTTTTAAGGTTCAGTGTTCCTCTGGTGGCAAAGCTCTTTACACAAGAGGAAAATAACAGACCGCAGGCAAGCAGGAGGTTCACCGTTGTGTGATATCACTCAGCTGGCATGGTAATCAGGCAGGCCTGTTAATGTGCGGCTGTTTTCCTGATAGGTTTATCGGTTAATCTATTCCAAACGGATGGACCAGGAATGTTCCTGGACTTCGCGTGGTTCTGTGTGGAGCTGCCATTATGGTTTAATTTAAATGCATCCAAGAAAATGCACCTTCAAAATCAGCCAGCTATCTCTGGGGAGATGCATGTACACAAATTTAATCATAATCAAAATTTCAATAACAACAGTGACTGTCGCGCCTTGCTATATTGTGCACACCGTAAAATAATATCGCATTGTAATTCCACACCATGTAATTCCACCACTATTTCTGAGAAAAGACAGAAAGAATGGCAGCGGAAAAAGGAGTGAAAGATTGAGAGGCTAAGTAAGACAAACCCATCCATCACATAGCTTTATATCATTGCCTTTGACATATCATTTTCAGCTTTTATAAAATGGAGAGGAAAAAAATCCTCCCTTTTCCACCTCCTCCGTCCTAAAGCTCCAACCAAGTGTGGTCCAAAACTGACCAGGAGCTTTAAGGAGGGTACAAAGCGCACAACTCATTTTCTTTCGGACATTATTCACTTACTGTATAGAGGTATCTCCTTTCCATGACAACGCGCTGACACCTAAATGTGAAGTGAATTTGTTCTGGGCTTCCATCATAATGGTGCTGAATGCTGGAGCCGAACCATGGGGCTGCTGTGTCCAATCTATTAGACTGGAACATAGCAGAGAATCTCACGAATAAACAAAGAGACTACCGCGCCATTTTTGGCAGCCATCTTAAAATGGAGTGGTGCTCAGACATGCCGAATAGCGTGGGACCACAGACGGAGAAGGTGTGTATTAAGTATGATGGCTGTGTACTGAAGAGAAGAACCAAGGTATTTTTCATTTTTTTTACCTTAAATGATCTATTATATGCCTAAAAATGTGAACTGATACTGCGGTTTGATAAATCCACGGCATTGTGGAAGATATAAAATGCAGAATTTCTTTACCATTAAAAGCAAATCTTGTGTGGTGTTTAAATACCTTAAACACGCATATAACAGTCAGATAAATTACTATAGATAAAAACTTGCACCATAGCTCTTATCAAATCTTTCTCTGCTGACCCTGGCTGGTAACTAATTTTAAAAAAAGTCACTTACAAACATGGTTCTTATTGCAAAAGCTACCAGTCAAAATGATTTTGGACCAATACTTTTAGTCATAATCAGCCTTGAGTTTTATTATCTATCATTGTCCATAATGGGTAGGAACAAAGCACTCAATCAAAATAAAGAAAGGTAAAATGAAGTGGGATGAAATTGGTTGCTAAATGCTGCTTAACAGCTAAAAACATTTCTGTTCTTACAAAACACAAAACAAAAAAAAATACAAAACATTATTTACCCAAAAGTCATCAAAAAAGGTAGCTCAGATTCTAACAATATTTTAAACAACAGACATTTTATTTTCATTTGTCATAATTCTACAGAACAATGTTTGTTGCCATTATAACCTGTTTGCAAACATGTCATATCTGTAGTCAGATATGACATGTTGATTTTGCCTTATCTGCGTCAAGGCAAAATCACTTTATACAAGAAAAATGTCAGCCATTACTAGTGGTTGACTGTTCATGACTGGCAGATTGTGCACTAAGAATTGAAAATCCAAACAAAGCTGATCCTTTCAGGCAACCAACACTTAACACTGACCCCCGGCTGCACGACAGACAAACATAATGAAAACACACAACACAAGCGCCTGCCGGGTGTATATGCTATTGATGCACCACAGAAGGGCTACGGATACAGACTCTATAATTTCAAGCCCCGGGCCAAACGACTGAAGGGGAACGGACTTCACTTCCACTGAAATTCCAGCTAAGACACTCCGACAGCTCGGCGAGCTCCTGGCTCGACGCACACGCTCCAGAAAGAAGCGTGATCGCAGGGGCGAGGCCGACAAGCTTCAGTGGAAAAGCAGGGCTGGAAACCCCGCCTAATATCCCATGAGTGCTCCGAGGTTGCAGCACTTGCCCTCCAAACCTCACCTCAACCCCTCCTTTTTTGTGTTTTCTTCTCTCTCCCAGATAGCGTAAGTGGCTTGGCTGTTACAGTGCCGTGAACGTTGTTTTATCTGTGGGACTAAGCAGCGGCGGTGGTGAGGCTTCTTAGAGAGGGTGACTAGTGCTTGGACATGTGAGCTGTGGAGACTTCCTTATGTCATGGTAACACCTCCCAGAGGAGCATGTCAGGGACCATGTTGCCCTCCATTGGCTCTGGCTGGGACAGTGAGAGACATAGGTCTCCAGCAGGCCATGACCCTGCCTGATATGTGGTGAGTGTTTGGGGAACAAAATATCCACTGCCTGTCACAGCACCAGCCTCAAAGGCCCAGAGACGACTGTGTAACTCTTGTCTGTGGTTGAAATCGAGGCAAAATTACTACTATGTGTGGTCTTGTATGTGTGTGTGTGTATGTGTGTGCAAGCGTAGAGAACAGTATATGTGTAGCTGTAATAAATGAGCGTTAACTGGGCAAACAGCCATTTAGGGCGAAAGAGTAAATTGAATTCATATTGATATTGCAATATAAAGGGAAACAATATCTTCTTTGCCAAGAGTGCAGTGTGGGGAGCTTTTTAAATGTATTTTACAATGCATGCAATTTGCAAGCTCAATACTAGGATGTTTTGGCAGATAGGCCAAAAACCAAATGACCATATGGCATGGCTGGAAATCAGGGGGAAAATGCAGTGAAAGACTTATTACATAGGTCTACACTTATACAGCTGTTCAAGATCCAAACTGCCATAATGGCTGAACAAAAGAATTTGATCACCACCATGTGCATTCACACTCCAGAGTGCCTTACAGAGAAAGGCCTTACAGATGTCACAGTTACATTGCGGCGGTAAAAGAGGGGGCTGCACTCGATAACTGTAGACGGCAGCAGAGCGCTTGAATCCTGCTGACAGGATTTTAGTAATACCCGCTGCGACCACAAGATGGCTTGCAATCGCGGAGAGGTGCTGTACGTATCTCCGCCCGTTGACTCCACGCAAAGGCAACTGACGAACTGCAGTGAGCAAGCCTTCTTGCTTGTAGCTTAGCTCACCGCACAAGCTGTAGGCTTCCTTATCATGTTGTTTGTTTGGTAATCATAAAATTTTAGCTCCATGTAAAGTGAATAAACGTGATGTTTCCCAGATAATGCTCATCTGCCTTTTATTTAGATAGATATTCAGGGCAAAAAAGTCCAGGGAGAGTATGTATTTCCGGAGCAGTGGCAGCCCCCAAGACCTACAGGACGGACCCAAAGCTTTGGCATCACGCTCATAGCTGTCATGTTCACTGTTGCTGTTGATATGAACACAAACGAGAAACAGGAGGTTTTCTGTGAATTATACACATCCAGAGCATTTTAGAGTCGGTTTAACACTGAATATTTTTATCAGCGGTATTCACCCTCAGTTATGATCTGTTACAGTTAAGCTACTGAGAAAAACTCTTCTTAATTTACAGATGGCAAGTGGGGAACTTGAGAAGCGATAAATGCATGTGTGTGTAAATATTAGAACCCGAAGAGCCACTGACTGAGATTACTCTGAGCAGCAAGCATAGGAATAAATGACAATACAATAGATTTGTGTTTATTTCTCGCTTTCCCCTGTTGTGTTGTGCTGCTCTGTCTCACGGTCAATGCATGAGGCAGCCCTGTGTTTCTTTGTGTTTTCGTGGCACATCAGTGGGTGTAACCACAGTGACTTCCACCTGCAGAGACTGCATCTGGACTGCTTACATCTGGCACCTGGAGGTTATTGGTGCGTACTGTAGCTAGTGCTGGAGTCAGTAAATAAATTAAAAATCGGAAATACGGAAGCAGCCAGATTACGTTTTTTTGTGCAAGACATTCGGTCAGGCACTCCCGGTCATTGTCTAGCTAACTCTCTTTTCACCGCAGCAGCTAACACAACATCTCTTTGGACAACTATGACTTTGAGGAAAAACCGGTATTGTTTGTGCAATTAGGGGTTGCCATAATGACTGGTACAAACATTGACTGCATACGAAAGCTGGTTGTGGATGCGAGGAGCCCTGTGAACTTCATCCCCCTCCGAAGAACGAGGAATCCCTTTGCCAGTGCCGTCTTGAAGAACAACACCAGCTCTGTGTTGTATACAGGCCTTTCTCTAAGTGTCTTCTTCAATCAAGTTAAATATCTGCAGCAGTTCTATATAGCAAACTTTAAAATGAACATAATGGGTCAAATATTGGTGAATGAAGCTTAAGTTGAATCTATTCCAGGGTAATCTCACAGAGTGCTTTGCTGTGTCCCAGGGGCAGTGAGCAGGATCTTCTCCTATTGGATGGACACAATAGGGGAGCAACTGAGGATCTACATTCGTTGGCTGCCACAGGAGACAATCTGGAGCCCGATGCCTCAACGCTTCAGGGAGAAGTTCACCAACACCACCTGCATCATTGACTGCACTGAGACCACCCTGCAGAAACCACACAATCTTGACTCCAGAGGCGAGTCATGCAGCCATTATTATTCCAGTAATACTCTTACTTATTTAGTTGCTATTGCCCCTTGTGGGCTTGTTATGTTCATTTCTCCTGTTTATGATATAAGCAGACGTAGCATCAAGTTCATCACTCGAGAGTCTGGCTTCCCGGAGTACCTTTGTCCTGGCGATGAAGTGATGGCAGACAGAGGCTTTACCATCAGAGTTCTGCTGTTTGAGAATAGAGTTAATCTTGTTTTACCAGCATTCACTCAGTAAAGGAGGGCAGTTGTCTGACGAGGATGTTACTGGCACAAGGAGGATTGCAAATGTGCCCATACATGTGGAAAGAGTTATCAGGAGGCTCGAGGTGTTCAAAATAATCTCCCAGACCCAACCTGGCACACAAAAATGGACAAAACCCTCCGAATCTGTGCAGCACTCGTGAACCTGCAGGGTGAGATCATCAATGAGGATGCTGACTGAGGATGGCAGTTTATATTCTGCTTTCCACTGAACCTGAATATTTGTAAATATTTACTTATTTGCACTGCTGAATGGACCTGCTTAGACAGCCCGCAGTACTGTGATTGTATTATCATTTGTTCATATGATTTGTCTCTAGCATTATATTTTTCAGCTATCTCAGGGCTACACTGCTGATTGTGTCTGTTTTAGAGTAAACGGTAAACCATTAAACATTAAACAGTTATTTTGTTTGGAACCTTGATGTTTTTACTTTTGTAATGACTTTTCAAGTGCTGAATGATATTGAATGATTTTCAGACTATTTAAATGTTTACAGATACAAATAACTTGCCATTTAGCTTTTGTCCAACTAAAATATGTTTGTCATTATTGGTTCTTCCATTCTGTTTTCTGTTTTCCTTTCAATTGCTAATATAAATTGTTGTATATACTCTATATATAGAGCTTGTAAGAAAAGCTTATTATCATTATTATTATTATTATTTACATAGACTGGCAAGAAGATATATTTCACTCATGGACTTTGTTCACTTAGAAAGTGATTAAAATTATTCGCTATTACAATGGTAAAATATCACTAAGTTTAAACAACATGCAACTCATATGGCATTTATTTAAGCCATGGAAGTTATATGCAGAAATTCACTGACAGACAGACAGATAGCAAGCACATATCACATAAATGACAAAAAACATACGAAACACACGTGGCTTACAAAAACACACACGATGAGGTGTCTGTGTGTGTGAATTACCAAAAACATGCATTTATATAAAAAGTACTATACTAAATAAAAGTTTAATAAAAATATAATTTAAAACTTTAAGGCAAGATATTGCTGTTAATGTGCAAATTAAATGTAAAAGATGCATTGTGCATTGCAAATTGTAGTTATTGCTATTTAATGTGCAAATTAAATGTAAAAGTTGCATCATGCATTGCAAATTGCAGATATTGCTATTTAATGTGCAAATTAAATGTAAAATGTGCATTGTGCATTGCAAATTAAATGTAAAATATCCATTGTGCATTGCCACTCAGTGGAGGAGTCTCCCCTCCCGGCACAGAAGGGAGTCATTGTAGATGGTTATTGCAGCGGGCAGGAATGACCTTCTGTAACGGCTCTTATTGCAGAGCAGCTGAAGGAGCCTCTGACTGAAGACCCTCTGTTGTCTGCCCAGAGGGTTGTGTAGGGGGTGTGTAGTGTTACCCATATGTACATATTTATGGCACGGAGCGCCGGAGTTGATTCTTTCGATCTATTGCTGGTGCTGTGCCAGTAAGAGACGTCATTAGGGAAGGCTGGTTTGGGAGCCTCCGCAGCTAATCCAGTGGCATTAGGACATATCCAGGGGAGCGTGTCAGCCAAATCCGTGACGGGATGCTCTACATTTGATGTAATCCAGTGTATAAAAATCTGTGTATGTCCATCAGTATTTGGTAGCTCGGCACCTTGCACAGTAGTTGCTACAGAGTCAATGAATTGCTCACTCTCACGTATTTGATGCAGCGTTTCAAACTACTTTTCAAGCTGCGTTATCCTCTCAATTAGTCGCTCACACTCCTTACTGCTTACTGATTTTGCTGGGTTTGGAGACATAACTTTTACGTGGTCTTTTGTCAGTCGGTCGGAGAGGCTTTGTATGGCTAGGCTAGACAGACTAGCAGCTAAGTCTGTTATAGGGCTCTGAAACTTTTCCGTATCCCGAAAGTTAACTTCTTCCTCCCACTCGTTAATAGTTTGAGGGTGTGGCACCAACCTGCCATTTAAATTTTTTATTGATTTTTGGAAGTTATCCCATGACAGCTTTACAGCCGTAGCAACCGCAACAAATGAAACGAGTAATATCTGTATTATCAGGTTATCAGGTTGCTATTGTAGAATCTTTAACTCCTTTCACCTCTCTCCATCAAGGACAAGTTAGCTGCTGTGTTTGATAAATGAATGGAAATATTCACCTTCAGTTGAGTGAAGCAGCTACACACTTCAGATAATACTGCTTTACATGTTGTCCTCTCCTCTCCTATAGTTTGTTTGTTTGAACATAACTTCACACCTCCACCCATTACTCTGTTCCCCCCCTCTGCACTTGTTTCTCTTCCAACAGTAACTGCCAAAAGGATGTGATGTGAAGGCAGGAGATGTAGTTCCTGAGAGATATTTGCTTCACACAGTGTGGAGCAGTTTAATCATAAAGTTAAGCTGTTGTCCAGCAAAAACAGCTAAATAGCGCACAGATCATCTTCTTTAAGGATAATCTTTATAGGAGTTTTGCTTGATTTGACATTTATAATGAGAGACTAACAAGATGAAAAAAGATGATCCACTAACCGAATCTTTGGTCATAAGCTGGACTGAAGCAGGTTTGTTGAACCAAACAGATAATTTGATACTCATTATGTGATGCACGCATACACAGACACTCACAGGGCAGACAGGCGGTTACATAGATGCTACTATCCCATGGAGTCTCCTATTGACTTTCACTGGGCACTGAGAGATCTGGCAGACAAAGAAGCAGCCTCTAGTCAATTGGGACCATGAGTACAGAACAGTCAGGTTTCTGGCCAACACCCATGCTGGTTTGAAAAAAAAAAAAAAAAGTCCAAATATGAGCTCTGAAACAGCTTACTTCAAACCAGATGGTATTAAAATAAGCAAGGCTGTATTTTGTTTAATTTCCTCTTCACATCCATAGGATTAAGTCTGCTGAAACACACATACTGAAGCATTTTAGAGTGTTACATCACATCAGTACCTGGGAGGCAAATTCTCTAATCAGACCACAAGTGTGAGTAATTAAACTAAAAAACACAGGCACAGTGCATGGTCTGTATTTGCTGCAAATGTGCTTAATGGTGTAGTGCTGCAACATTATGAGGACACAATGACCAAATTCATCAGCTCGACTCAGATGAACTCTGGACATTGAAATGAATATGCCAGTTGGCTACAGAGTAAGTATCACCTTTCACGGGGTTCCTAAAAATAGCAGTATTAAGCGAGAGTTACAGCAGAATCTGCATTACAGCGCTGTCAAATCACAACCCCTTGTGACTCCACTAAGGTATATAATTACCAGTGTGCCTACAAGCCTTTTACTATCTGTTATTTTTGCAGCCTTTTTATACACCACTGAGGTTTTCCTAGTATAATGAATAAAATGCACTTTAATAGTCTTTGAGTAATAGTGAACCACAGAAGAAAACAAAAAAATGTGTTAATGTGCATATTCTGAATGCAGAACTATTTCATAAAAGTGACATGAGTTCAGCAGGGATATGGATTTCTGCCTGATAAGTCCACATAAAACAGTGCACAGGCAGCCAGATGTGTAACCTGCGGCCGTGTTCCAACCTTTGAGCTTTCAGTCTTGGAGCTCCCTAACACTGCTCCCCCTGGATTTGTGAGGAGACTGAAAGACTGGTTTTATCCCACAAGATGAAGTGGTCAGTGCAGCTCTGTGCTTCTGCGAGCACAGAGGGGAGTCCACACAGCGCACTGCTTGGGGTAAGATATATACTGGAAAGACATGCTGGGATCATTAGAGACCTAAGACTCCTAAAGAAATTGAGAAATAGCCATGAACTACACTGCAGCAGGTGGATAAACAAACCTAGGCTTGAATTATGGGGGGATTTTTAAGTGAGGGTTTTCCAGTCTGTCTGGAGCTGCCTTTCAACTGCCTGTGAATGAGCTTCTCTTGATTTGGTCTAATGTTGTTGCTTTTTCAAATGCTAATGCTACTCTATACAGATGGCAAAAGTAATTTCAAGGTCCATATCCTGTGTCAAAAGTTACAATTGTCAAGTAAAATGTGGATATTTCTGAAGATTGGTTGATGTCTCCATGCTTGTTTTGTTTCTTAACAGCCCAGAATTCAGTGAAAAATGTTTTCCAAACCAACTACCTGCCCTTACAAAAGTAAAGTCTACAAAAAAATATCATTGGGGAGAAGACACATCTTGTCTGCCAGTCAAAATGCCACTCAGAAGCATTTAATAACTATGGATTCAGGGCTTTTATCACTATTGTAATAAAAGAAATCCATATACCAGCTATAAAAACACAGCATCTTCTATGTGCTTAGAAAGTCAAGGTTTTTAAATGTTTTTCCTTTTTTTTATATATAAATACTGAAAAAGCTCTGTCTAGTCTGCAAGTACATATTTTAAGAGGTAAAACTGATACAGCGTGCCCGTCAATGTTTCCTTTGTTTGCAGTTTTGATGCTGTCCAGCTCTCTTCAGTAAACTGGTACACTGCAGGTACACTGTGAGAATCAAGAGTTTACTTTATCATTTCAAGTGCCAGTGCTAAAAACAAATCTTCCACATTTAAGAAAAATTGGAAGAATTACAAAGATTTGTTTTGGATCACTTTAAGTGGGTACAAGCACACATCAACTTTGTGAAAAACTAGGACTTCAAAAAACCAAACCAAAAAACACATTCTTGAATATTTACTCCCTAAGGCATTTATGAAATGATTTGATTTTGTTTTTTTTGATTTGTTATGTGATAATATGAGAGGAGAAAAAGTGTTTCTGCTTCATGGGCACAGACAGACAGCATTAATATTCATGAGTTTGATGATTAATCACTTACATGGATGAGTCATGTTACTAAAAAATCTTCCTGCGGCCAAATATAAAAATAGCATATCAATGCGCATAGAAGTAGGGCTTAATACCTGAGGTGTCTTCTTTCTCTCCCTCTCAGTCTTCTTACTTATGTGAGGAGACACATCACACACTCACTGATCAATAAAATGCAAAAAAAAAAAAAAAAAAAAAAGGGACTATTAATAAAATGTTCCTTGGATAGAAGATTTGTAGATTTATGCATTTGCTCTAGGCTAGGGTGATTTTAAAAACAAGTACTTCAGAAATAAATGCAATTTTGCAAAGGTGTCTTGAAGGGAAAAAAATAATTCCCATTAACTGTAGCATCTGCAGAGACAAATTCTTTTGCAGCAACTTACTAAAGCAGCTTTACTACACTAGTTTTTGAGCAAAGTTTTCAGGACACTTTCTCTAGACGTCCCATCCCTTGACCAGGAGTTTGCACAGCCCCTTTACTATATCTGAATGGAGGTAATGATGCCACTGGAGGCAGAATTTAAAGACACCTCTGTTGTCAGAGGCAGCACCTGCGCTGTACACAGATTCCTATTTCCCTTACATACCCTGCACACCGGTTCCCTGTGCACTTGTTGACAGGAGCTTGTAATCTGAAATAGTCTGCAGGGTTGAGCTGTTAAGTCCCTTATAGGAATGGAATATAGTTACGGTGGGATGGGGAGGATGAGGAGGAATAAGAGGGAACATCTTCCTTCCAAAGCTTATTGAGCTGTCAGGTTTCAGTCCCTATCAGAGAGCATTGATTTCCTGTCACATATTGGACTGTATGTGCTTTTACATCCGTCTGACAAGAGGGCTTCGCATAATGGGCCTGCTTTGGTGGTTATGACCACATCAGGAAGCCCGTCCATTTATTGATCGGTGTTGACGCCAAGCATAGTCCTTTATTTAAATTGATCTATAACAGAGTGGCCAAGTACTAGTTTTACACTCTGATCTTTAATGGAAACTATCAAACTGTACATTGAGCGAGACATAGCGGAGTCATCACAGGAAGTGACACGGGGAGTGACACAAAGACAGCTAATGGTTCTAAAAAATGTCTGAAAGTGGAGATTTAACATTTCCCTTTTGTGCAACGTATTCTTGGTGAATTTTGAGCTGACTTGAAATTATATTTTGGCATTAGCATTTCAGTGACCTTTCCAGCACTCAATTCAGCTGTCAAAAACTATACTACTGGGGAGCAGTGAACCAAAAGGCAGTGGCATACACTTAAAACAACTGATTAAATGGATGTATTAATTTTTTTTTTTGCAACCATTTTTGTCACAAGCAGCTGCATAAAAAATATATATACAGCACAAACATCTACTTGACTGAACCAAAATCCATTATGCTTTAAAATGCCCCGGAAAATGTAGCATGTAAACTGTATAACGTAGGAGCCATTGTATTACATTAATATTAATCTTAAGCAATGAGAGATGACAATAAATAGGTTGTGTTTTCCATAGAGACCAGGCAGCCCTCATAATGGAGATATACAATGTGCATGCAGAGGACATTGTTTGAGAGAACAGTCACAATCTCTCGGCCATGCCCGGACATTAGTGAGAGTCATTAGGCTCATTTAAATGAGGTCGTTAAGCCGATGAAATGAGGCCGTATATTTGAGTGCAGAAACAAAAGAAAGAGTCCCGCATTTCTCATTGGTGCGCAATCACTTCTAAGTCAAGTACACCATAACTCTGGTTGGAAGGAAGTGCTTGGGTGAGGTTTTTTGGGGGCCTAAAAGTCACTGGTTCCAGACAGTTCACCACACCCTCTATCGCTGTCAAATAAACTTAAATACCAGCAATAACGGCAACAACAACTTCTACACTCTGTTAGTTTTGTAGGCAGAACTTGATAATGCAGCCATTAGGCTGCTTTAATTAAACCAATTAATTTTTTTTTTCCCCTAAAGCTCATTTTATTCAACCTGGTTTGAAACATCAGAGCCAAAGAGGGTCCCTCTCTTACCTACAGCTCTCTGGCAAGAACAGTGTCTTACACACACACACACACACACACACACACGGTTATTGTGCAATTGTGTGCAGTAAGCTCTTCCACACAATGAACTCATACAGTAGCTGCCTTTTAACCAGCTGTGCCCACTCTTACCTAATACAAAGCATTTGGTACAGGAGTATTTCTACCAATTGCAGCATCAAAAAAATGGTAAATAAGTCCTCCAAGGTAAACATCAAAATGCATTGTTTGTACTTCTGTAACTGCCCTTCAGAACGACACATAAAACCGTGTTCTGATCTACCACGGCTACGGTTAAGGATTGGTAACAGTTTAACTTGGTCAATTTTATGATTATGGTCCTGTTCAAAAGAAACTTTGATTGTTGGGAGGTATCAGGTAGTGAACAGCAGCCTCTCCTGCCAAAGACCCAACCACACCGACCTTGTCCCTCTGCTGACTTTGTGGCTCTATAAAACCATCACACTATTTCCTCATTTCTTCTCAACAGACAAAATTCCTGCAACTGCTAGAGGGCTTTGTCACTTGAGCGTAAACATATGTCGTTATTGGGCATTTGCTGAAACGACTGATGCAGTCGTTTTTCTTGAGAGAACGGTCTCATCGCTTATTCGCTTTACTGCGTTTCATACGGTATTAGAAAGAAAGTGGGAAGTCTGGATGGTCAGGGAGAATTATGAATAGGATGAGTGTAAGAAAGAAGGGATAAAAAGATGAGACGGATACAGCCCACACAGCAAAGACAAAGACAAATACAAGTAATGCCAAGATAATAAGAAAAATACCTGACAAAGACAGAAAGACAGAAGAAGAGACAGCTCATTGTTCGACGTTTATTGTTACACCTCTACTGTGAGCTGCCTAAACATGTTGAGAAGCGACGACAATTGAGACAAATCCCACTTTAGTGCTGATCTAGGATTATGGCTCTGATTAAAAAAAAAACGGTGTTCCTTTTACCGCTCAAGTCTGATGAATCAGTCAAGTGTGATACAACCAGAAGATGTGCCCTGGAATTAAATACATCCCACCTCGTTGTTTCTGATAGAAGTGGTCCTCTTTTCCTGTAGTGCCTCATTCTCAATGCAGTGTACTAAGACTGAGGAGGAGCTCACAAAACATTCACAAAGGACAAAGGATCTCAAGATGAGTCGGATAAATTATTAATTACCGGTGCTTTTGTAAACTGCAGAAAATATAAAATGATTGTCTTTTAGGCTATGCCAGGTTTAAATCCTTTTCTTTTGCAGGTTTTCTACACTTTTGTCCGTCTATGCAGCTGGGTGCAGCTCCATTGAAAATCTGGCGTATGGTAAATAGCCCTTAAATTAGGTCCCTGGCCTTCCAGCTTGGTTATCTGTGATGATCGGAACAGTGTGTGCTGCTTGAAAAGACCCATTTTCCCTCTGGCACATCATTTAACATGTCTCATTTACCAGAAAAATATGCAGGTCACACACCAAGAGATTTCTGGTCACATCCTTACCTCGCTCAATACAAATTTAAAGGATTTGAATTAGAACAACTATTACATTTCTTCTCCTTGTGTTCCCACCTGATAAATATTAATGTTTTCTTTTTCTTTGACCACAATAAATTTTAAGTAGGGGCCTTCAGCAGAAAGGGAAAAAATGCCTTTTACTTGGTAATGATAGCTCAACCTAGATCTTTTGAGGGGCACTTTAATATAAAATAAGGAACACTGGACACAGTAGAAGGAACATTATGCTGGGAAGTGAACAAATATTCAGTTCAGCAAAGAGGTGAGGGTCCACATCGTCTTAAAAAGTCAAATTAGGGATTTAGAGTGAAAATAATCCAAGCAATTGTGTAACATATTTATATCACATTCATCTCAGAAAACACCTAATGAATGTCACAATTTTAATAACTTTGCATTGGAAAGGTCTTTAGATGACACCGACCAAATTTGAAGACGCTCCGGTTAAATCTCCAGGAGGAGTTCATTAAAGTACAATGCCTGCAAATGGCAAAAACTATGCAAAAATTTCATAGTAAATTCAAAATGGCTGACTACCTGTTGGGCTTAGGGTATGGCTCCAAGAGGCTTTTTTGTAAGTCTGGACATGACACATGTGCCTACCAAATTTTATTCATCTATGTCAAATTTAAAGGTGAGGGCTTCTGATGTGTGTGCAAAGTTTTGTGAGTTTTCGAGCACCTTTAGCCCTTCAAATATGCGATTCATTTGGGAGAAGAATAATATAGAAGAATGATAATAATTCCTTCAGATACAATAGGGCCTTCACTCCACATGGTGCTTGGGCCCTAAATATAGCTGCAAGCGGAAATGAGTGGGGTCTGAGCACTTAGATGAATAACACCAAATAATCTCAGGAGGAGTAGAGGAGGAGGAGGAAGAAGAAAGAAGAAGGAAGAAGAAGCAGACAAAGAAGAAGAAGATTAAGAAGAGAAAAAAAAAAACAAATTACTTGGTCCACCAAAAATATTTGACAAGAAGCAAATCTCTTGATTTTCTTTAAAATAATTCATTGTGATCTTCGCTATATGCTGTTGGGGTATAAAAATCTACTTTCACAAACATGTGATGTAGCTTATGACCTTCAGTGAAGACGTGTTTCACATGACTACATTTGTATTGAATTTTTTATTTCTTTCAAGATCTGAAATGCATTCCATGTCGAGTAATTTAAACACAAATACTGCTACTATGTGTCAGAACTTCAACGATTCAGACTACGTGTAGGATGGCAAAAGCAGGGTCTGAACTCATAATCTTTGCATTGTAAGACGACCACCTTACCACTCAACTACTAAGCAAATTGTATCGCCATTGTGTGTGTACAAGCATGAAAAATACCTGCTTTCTGTGCGAATCAAGCCATAGTACCAATATTTGCCCTTGAAGCGGGCCGGTCAACAGATTCCTGGGTGTTCAGTGCCACAATGCCATTTATCAGGGCAAATTGGCTGCATTAGTAATCTGATATGATTCAAGACATTCACTATTCATCCTGCGGTATTTCTATTTTCCATTTTATGTGTGCATACTGAGAATCATGATTTACTTTCATACTAAACTTACTTTTTTTTTTTTTTTTAAAGCAATCTGGTATGAGAATACACAATTGTGTAGGCAAAGAAATTCAAAGCGGTGACCTTGCTGATCCTGGATGTTCTGTTTTTCTATTTCCGTCAAGCGTATATTGTGTAGGCATCACGGTTCAAATCAGCAGCTGTCATCCAACAGTTTATTCAGCTGCACTTATTCATTTTTAACCTTGTCAAGGTACAGTAATCACTCTGCCGGGAAACAGACACACCCACATGTTCTTCACTCTGCTTTTATTCTTCTGCAAAAAGAAAAAAAAAAACCCAACACACACACACACACACACACACACACACAAAAGCCATGATGGTCTGGATAAAATGTTTCATTTTCAAGTTGGCAGACACAATTTTCAGTAACAAAACAATCACCCTCATTTTCAATAATTTCTATTATGGCTCCACAAAACCCAAGATAATTTCTCAGTCCATTTTGAATTGGATTGTTCCGGAGTTTCTGTGATTTAATGTGATGCAGCCTCGTCTGCCCTTCAATAAAGTATTGGGAAATACTTGCAATCCATGGCCAACTGCACATCCACAAACAGCCCACTAAAAAGTACAATATACTCTGAGCTTTTTGTGCCCTTGGTAAAAGTCTCTGTTCAAGTGGTATCTGATGTGGTTTGCTTGTCGAAACATAATTAAGATTTCTCCCAGCGAGTGAACAATACGAGTCCTTGATTGTGTCAAACCGAGAATGCCCTTTCGAGCAGAGATATTAACATCCGCTTCTTGTCACATCTGTGAGCCAAACTGAATCATGACATGCTAGGTTTAATAGTTTGTGGATTTTTTTTTGTGTTAATGAAGGACATCATCTTGTCAGATACAGAATACATTCAATATTCTCTTCATTTCCCATTCGCTCGCAGAATCATAGCAAAGTCATTTCCGCGTGCTGGTCAGTGGTTGCGATTTTTTTTTAGCAGCAGCAGATTAACACACCTGCCAGGAGCCACATTCTTCATTTGAGCAACATACATTATTTGCATTTCAATTGCTGACACATCCTGTTAAAAGGTCCCTTTTACTGAAATGAAATGTTATGCTAATGACGTTTTCCCATATTCTTCTTGTGATAGTTGTGAGCTTCACTACAGAGTTTGCGTTCAGACTCATGCTGGCATTAAGAGAGGAAAAGTGAAGATCAAATCATGACATCACTGGAAGGGTCGGTCACAGATCTGCAACAGTTAACATTTAAACAGCGCTGCAAAAAGTAACATGTCCACGATAAATCCTAGCCCTAAAAATAACACAGGCGAGCGCCGTATACTGACTGTGCTTGGCTCGAATTTGACAATATTTATTGCCCCCTCAGATGCACAGCACTTCCCATAATGCCTCATGATGAAATGGTTCCAATTTCAATCTGACCTTGAAAGTGTTCTCCTTATGCGCTGCCCTGACATACACCGCAGCGTCATCGGGAGTGACTCAAGATATGGCAGGACCGCGCGAACGGTCCGCACGAACCCGGTATCGTAATTGAGCTGGCAGCTGGAGAATTTCCAACGACAACAAAAACAATCTCGACACAGAGGAAAGGTAGTGTTGTGGGACAGAGACTCTTTTATTTTTCTTGAGTAAAATGGAAATATGGCTCAAACTGGGCTGACACTTAGGGCTGTAGTTCACAGTAATAGCACCAGTAATGGATCAAATGAACAGAGGATATCATAATGGAAGCAGGGAGGGAGCAAGCAGTGATAGAACAATCATACCTTACATTTTCATTTGTGTCAAGTCACGACACACACATGTACACACTCTCTCTCTCTCTCTCTCTCTCTCTCTTACTAAATGACAGGCAATGACAGACAGTAGCTCCTGGCATGGCTGGCGGAGAACACTGCTGAATCAGACCCGCCAAGTCCACTGGCGCTGAGACAACAGTGCTACACAGACAGATCAGTACATCTTAAACAGACAACAGAAGAACCGTCCAGTCCAGTTCTCCTGCGCTGATGCCGTGATAATGAGAGTCACGACACACAAAGTTGCTTACACACCTGTATAGCAATTTAAGGCATAATCACCCCAGTATGTAAAGAAGTGCTCCACTTCAGTACCAAGCAATTATAAAGTAATTACCTGATTTAATAAAGGTGTTACACTGACAATGATTGATTATGGTGGAATTAGTTTACTTCTCTACTTTGTTGAAAATAACTTTACAGCTTAAGTCACTGCCTACTGAGTTTAAAAGCTAAGCTGAAGAATAAAAACAAAAGTTAAGTTAATGCTTTTTTTGAGTGCTGCTTTTAGTTCAGAGAGCAGAACTTCATATTATACTGAGTAATACTATTTATGCAGAACATCCAATATTCTGTCACTTGTGCCGCAATGTGTTACCCATAGAGAGGTTAACTTGAACAATGTATTTTGTTACATATTACTGATCTGTTACAGATTACCTACTTAAAATTGTCAACCAGTTGTGTAATTCACCAGATTAATCAAATTTAGTAATCATAATCTAATTGCTTTCAATTACTTTTGGATTGCTTTGCCTCTAGACTCAGTAAAGTATTATGTTGAACAGACAATTTATTCCATTCCAATTTGCAGACTAATTTGAATAGGGATATTATCCTCCTCTTCAAATATTATCAACTGTTATTTCCCAAAAGTATCTAATCTGATTACGGTTGCAATACAGTTGGCAATGCTGTTATTAGAGCAACATTACAGAGGAAGACAAACTGTGTGGCCTTTGTTGTTCCTCTGATGATCCACATTTTTGTGGCTGCAGAGACACTCAAAACATGTGTCAAGGATTAGGAGGGACTTATAGATTGTTGGTAACTCTGATGGCCAGCTGTTGATTTTAACAGCGAGGAATGCGGAGACCAGACTCAGTGCAATAGTAGAGCAACTGTTGCTAAGTAGCATTGGCAAATCGATGCTGAAGCAGTCAAGAGTTAGACATAATCTTAAATCCAATCAGCAAAGCACCACTTTATTATAAAATAACTCATACTACCTATCTTTATAGCACAATAATTGTTAAGTGCAGTAAGATATTTGCTATCCTGAAATATTTTGTTGTCCTCTATGGAAACACATCTTAGAATTTGTGTGCAAGATGCAGTTAATGTCCCCATGATGATACACAGTTCAGATTTATTGTTTCAATCGTTTCCAAATACTCTGCTGTTTTTCAAGGTATTTTCATCTTCATAAATGGTAGCACGGTGTCTCAGCCGTTAGCACTGCTGCCTCACAGCAAGAGGGTCTTGAGTTTGAACCTGTGTCTGCATGAGAGTCCAGATGTGCAGGTCGGGAGTCTCTGTGGTTGGTAGGCCAGGCATCGACTAGCGACCTGTCCAGGGTCTATTCTACTCCTCACCCAGTGCATGCTGAGATAGCATGCAACCAACCTCCTGCAACATTCAACCAAGCCAATACATATAGATGAAGGATGGCCATTATGATACTGGAAATATTTTGTTAACCTTAATTTCTCTCAGGTGCTACAGGCTGCTGTAGCACCAAGTTCCTGTATTTTCCCTCCAAATTCCAGTGGTGGAAAGTAATTAAGTACAATTACTCGATTACTGTAATTGGTATTAGTTAGTACCTAGTACTAGTAGAATTTTATGGACACTTTAGTTGACTATTTCCATTTTCTTCTATTTTATACTTAATCTCCATTGCATTTCAGAGGTAAATATTCTTTTTACTCCATAATATTTGTTTTACAGCTATAGTTACTAGTAAGCTCATAATATAAAAATTAATTATTCAAATCAGTGGTTCCCAACCATTTTGCCTGCAAGAGGTATTATTATCCAATATTCTGTAAAAAAGCAAAGTTAACTGAAAAATCCAAAAAATTAATACAAATTTATGTTGCAGAGCTTGCTTTTTTCTTATTTTCTCCCCCATTAATCATCTCACAACCCCTAAGATTTAACTTGTGACCCTTTGGAGGAGGTCTGACCCCAGTGTTTGGGACCATTGAATAAAACTCAAACCTTCTTGGCAAGTGGCAACAGTAAAAGGCTGCTTACACATTGAGTATTAGCAATCAAATAATGTGAAATGTTAAAACAGATCAATTAATGGACCATTTTTCTGCAGAATGAGTACTTTTACTTTAATATGTTAATTAAACTTCTTTTACTTTTACCAACTGCCCAATTCTCATAATCATATGTACGTTTTTATTGATACTCATCCAAGCAGTCACTGGGTGATTTACTGTGAAAAATACCTTTTGGAGAACTAGAGTAACAGAAACATTGTCCTCTGTATTCTACACTAATATCAGAACCATTAAGCTGTTCCTGTTAATAAATTATGGATCACCCCAGCCACTGTAATATTTAAATGATACTATTTCATTTAATGTGTTACTCCGAACTCTGCATGTCATTAAATGCTTAAAACTGTACGGCAACAGTGCTAAAAAAAACAGCACATGTAAAAGTTCACAACTACTAAACTGTGTAAAGATGAAAAGAAAACATTCAGATGTGTATACAGTGGTTGTGGTTATGGTGATGGCACAGGAGTACTTGGCAGTGTGATGATGCGTGGAGCTCCTAATGAGAAACACCGAGCTCCCAGTAATTTGTTAGCCTGAGTTAAGGTCAAACCACAAATGCTGCATGATTGAGTCACCCCCAAAGTCCCTTTTAGAATTTGCATTTAAAATATATCTATTATTTATGTGTGTATTATTTAAATGGATGGCTGAGGATCCCCTGAGCTCAGTGCACAGGGCAGGCCCACAGCAACCGGACTACAATACCAGGGACTGACAGTCAAATAATGGACAGAGAGAAATGGAAGAATAATGAGAGACAGATAAAAAGTTGTCTGGGGTCCAAGAAAAGGGTCCTCTATAATGAGGACCTTGTTAGATTTCAAGAAAAACAACCTTACCTCAAGCACTATGTAACATTCCCAATCTTTATTGTGACAGACTAAATAGGATAACTATACAAGAAGATGGATTATCAGTTTATCAAGCAATTACAGTTTGAAAAACCTGTAAATGGCAAAACAGCTCATAAAATATTAGTATGATTGTACCTTGTATAATGATATCTTATTGGAATTCTACTGTGTTTAATTTTGCTATTGCTATAGTTACAGTACAGCATGGTGCAAAATCCATCATTTCAGTGCCTACAGTGAATGCCATTTGTTTTGCAGGTATTTGTTCATAAACCAAAAATATTGGATAAATTAAAACTTTGCAAATGATGACACTAGATGAAAAGTTAAGGGATCACCAAACTGATTATAATTCACCCTGTGGGGGACATTAATGTCTGTATCACATCTGATGGCAATTAATCCAGTGCTTTGAGACGTTTCAGTCTGAATCACAATTGCCCTAGAACAGAGCTAGAGGAAAAGTCAGGGGATCACTGAAATCATTAGGATTCATCCTCTAGGAACCATGAATGTCTGTGCCAAATTTAAAGTCAATCCATGTACTAGATGTTGAAATATTTTACTGGATAAGTGACAATTTTGATTTGATTGTGGCACTAGATGAAAAGTCAGGGGATCACCAAAGCCATTACAATTTATCCTAAGAGCCCCATTAATATGTGTACCAAATTTCATGGCAATCCATTCAATAGTTGTGGAGATATTTCATCCTGGAAGAAACTGTTGGACTGCCTGAAAATGCATTGTATCGTTTATCTGTCCGTCATCTATCACTGATATCTGATACTTGTTGAAGAAGCTAAATTCCTTCTCCTGGTCCACTGCCTCTGTACCTCATGTTCTGTGTTATTCAATGGAGACACTGAAGCTAAACAAAATGTGGCCAGGATCCTTCCCAGATATCAGCTCAGGGGGTAGAAGAGCACAAAGTCAATCGGTTAATGATTTTGTTTCCAAGTATTTCCAAGAAACCTCTCTTAAGCCTCACTTATTGTCTCTTCTGTGCATCCGACTGAAAACCTTACCAAGTCAACCAAAGAAATTTCAAAGCAAAGGCTGTCAATGTCTATTCACTGTCAAAGAAAGTGCAGGCACTTTTAGTCCACCTTTTTCAAATAAGAATGAAAGAGTAAATGTCTTACTTTTACCAGGAGTCAAGATTCTGCCTCAGGCAGCATCTGAGGGCATTTGTCCATAACTACTCTTTTTGTAGCCATATTCATTTGCACAAATACAGCCTGGGCAGCTCACAAGCCAAACATGAAAAAAAAAAAACTCTGGTGTCTTTTGCTGCACGTAACTGATACTGAGAGCACTGGCAGACCTCAATACCACAGGTGTGAGACAAACCTGAGAGAAGTGCTAGACATGCTGGAGAGTGATGTATTGTTTACCTGTGCATCTTAAACGCTATTCAGTCTGCCTCCTCACTGATATCCGATATTCCACATGACATGATTGATGCTTTAAAAGCCAGCATTCACCATCACCTTTCGTATGGAGTTAACCTTAAGGTGGCAGCACTCCCCCTCCACATGTGGACCTTTTTAAATGCCACCGCTCTTTATTCGGCAATTGTAGAAAAGGACAGACAAAGGGATGGGGGGCTGGGTATGGAGGAAGGGGAAAAAGGCTGGCAGATGAAGGATTTTTTTCCCCACCAGACGAAAACCAAATGACATACAATCAGCTAGGCTCAGCATGGGGTTCATATAACACTTGAAGGGGAATATGGGTGCTAAATGTGGGTCTTTGAAGGGCTAGAGAGCTGATCCACTCATTTGATGATGTGCTCAATTACAAAGATAGATGAATGGCAGCCTTTAACTAGAGAGCAGAGTGTCCTTCTTTGGATTCACTGAAATGATGTCTACTGCTTTGTAAAAAAAAAAAAAAGTCTCTAAAATATGCAGCAAATACTTTTCATAGACCCAGCTGACAATGGCATGTTAATATTTTCCCCAACATTAGCACATTGCTACGTTGCTACATCGCACTTCTCTATAAATAAATATTCTGCATGTAAACCTCTGAATCACAGGTGCACTGGTGTAAATTGGGGAGTAAAATGACTGATTTAAAACTTATTTTAGGCTACAAACCTTCAAAGTGGATGTATCACGCACATTTTTCCAGATCTATATTTATTTTCTGGGCCTCCACTGGAATATTTTTGCATGATTTACAGTTCAAATTTTCGTTTTTATCTTATATTGGCTCTTTATGCAGCCCCTCAGTTCAGCCTCTGTCTGAAACAGGCTGTTTTACCTCCTGTCTCTTTAAGGCCCCCCTTCTGATGATCTCACTCTGTCCTGCCAGCTCCAGGAAGCTGCCCCTTGGCGGACTTTGGCGGCTCTGGAGGCTACGTTAACAAACAATAGTAGTAGGATTTCACTTCATTTTTCTAATTCTTTACTCAAAATGGAAACTTCAAAATTACATCTGTACATCTTCAAGCCTGAATTTGACCCGAAACATGCGAGTGGACAATGTGAACAACCCATGGAACAACCTTAGCAACAAAGGCTACCAACGGACGGCCGAACAATCTGATGTCATCATGAGGAGGAAGTAGAGGTGACACAGCAAACAAAGCATTGCCCTGGCTCTTGATTTACAAGAGGCATGTTACATAAGTTCACCTCAAGTTTCAGACCTTTGACCATGTTTAACCTAGACATCCAACATCATAACAGTATAAAAGTAACAGAAAATCACAAAAAGGACGTCACCTTTTTTATGAGGTGGTTGCCAAAAGTTTGCAGTTTCCTCAATGACATGGAACAACAGCTGTGGTCAGCTAGTATTCAGTCAAATCATCATAACATCAATTCTGCTAATATACAGCTACATAAGCTACTTCCGGTGGTTTCTCTTTGAGGAGGACGACAGTGCAAAGAGGAATGGATTTAGCCATATTTTGCACCAAAAAAACACTGAGAGCAGGGATGGAAAGCAAAGAAGCAGACAATGCTGCAGGAGGGATTTTAAAAAGTTTCTATGGATGTTTTATTTCTGCTGTGGAAACTTGGCCCCAACTAGTGACACCCAACAGCGACAGGAACCAATCGCAGCCTCCGTTTTTATAAGGGAACAAACTACAACTTTTTACAGCCACTTTACAAGTCTATAGAGGATGACTGTTTGATATCAAAAGATAAATTTGGGTGAAGTATCACTTTCACCTTCGACACAGATCTCTCACCCTGTTAGGAGGAGGTGCGGGAGTGAGATGCTGTGGTGGCAGGGATGACAAATGATAATAGCAAATCTAAGACGACAGGCACTTCAAATTACCCAGGGATCAACAATGACCCCTTGACACTTTAGCAAATCGAGCAAATCTGACAACCCTACACATGCTGCAGAGTGTGCTCTGCCTGACCACAGCCTTGTGCGTTTCTGTTTGTTGTTCGGCTGTGTTCTCCTTTATGTTGTCATAAGATTTGCCGAGAGCATTTCCAGTCTTGAAGAGATGAGTACTAGGAGTCAAGCGTCATCTGTGATCCCTCGGTGTCCTGTAACAGCTGTCTCCGGCATCAGAGCATGCGGTTGCCGCTATCCCATATTACATCTCTGCCACTCAGCGCCAACGGATCAGCAATCCAATTTCACACACGCGCACTCAGAGGGAGGCAACGCTGACGCAGGAATGAGGATCTATGCTTCAACAAAGACAAGAAGTTGTTTGAAGTGGCTAGAGGGGTGGTGGTCGGGTGGAAGGAGAGAGATGGGCTGAAGAATTAGATAGAAACAGTAATGGATGTGTGATGGAGGGAGATAAAAAGCAAGGGTGATAAAGCAGGGAAGGGGTTTCTATGACTGTTACTTTCATCAATCAGGCTGCTGCAGGGAGCAGAATAAGCTCTTAATTTTCCAACCCCATCTTTGAGCACAGTAGACAAAGTAGTGGCAAGTACAGAAGACCAGCAGAAAGAAAAAGAAAATATAGAGTCTCTGAGATGAATGTGCACTTTGCAAACACACCTTTGTTTGTGTTATGATGTCCGACGAGCCCCAGTTTCTGCTCAGTCAAAGACCAGCCAGACAATGATCTCTGTGTACTGCTGGGAGAGCAGATGCACAGTATTGGATGACAACACACTCCTCAGCCCTTTCAATATCACACACTCATATTGCATAGTCATTGTGACATAAATAGAGAGGGGCCTTGCATCTCATCTTTCACAAAGCAGAGAGAGATTTGAATCTGATATCCAATGACTGCTTATTAGATTGAGCCATCAGGCCGTCAGTTTGGAGCCAGACTCATAAGACAGACAGTGTGTTGAGGAGGATGCTTTCTATTCCCACCCACACAACCAAAACACAGCAGAAAAAGAGGAGAGCAATCCCTTATTGGACCATCTTCTTTTCTCCTGCCATGGCCGTGCATGTGGTCTTTTGTAAAGCCTGCTATAACCAGCACAAACTCACCCCGATGCCAGGACCCACAAATGTCTCCTACTTTTGGATATTCATGGCTTTTAGAACAAAACCTAGTCTCTGCTTCTGTTACTTGTGTCTCAATCAGGGTTAAAATCCAGCTCTGATGAAGCAGATGCATCGAAAGCAGAGAGAACAAGGACTTGTCCAGGTTTGCAGAATTGTGACAGGAAAAACAGGCAGTTGGATGGATAAATGCAGTGCTCCACTGTTGGTACAAAAGGTCAGCTGGGATTCTAGCCCTGCAGACAGGAAGACAGACACAGGAGGACCCATGAGAGGATACGGATTGGAAACCTGAAACCTGTGGAACATCCTGTCACAGTGAGATTGACAAGACAGACAAAGATAACGCTTGCCTTCACCTATTCTTTGACCTGTTGCATTGTTATCGTTCCACATCTGCCAGTTTCATTTTGATGTGGATTTTTTTTTTCTTTTTTTTTTCAAATCGAGAAGAATGCTGTCAATATTTTCTGTTGACAATACATGATGATGATGTCCTGACTGTGTGATGAGGGTGTGAGATTTCTGATAAATCTGTCATCAGATTCATGACTCCCATTTTCCATCCGTCCGATTTCAAATGCTGATAACAAAAAGATGAAGTCTGACAGTTCCCTTTTTACAGTGTCTTTCCACTGACAGTTTGACAGTGTGCAGTCCTCATGACTGAGGTGTGTGTCTCTCTGTCTTTCAGGCTGTTTGGCTTTCTGTCTGTCTGTCTGGCTCTGTATCGCTATCCTTGATTAGCAATCACTGCAGCGTTGCCTGGTCTGATTCCGAGTGGAAAGCTTTAATTCTCCCCACATGGTGCCGAGACATCCAGACCCTGGTGCAATCGCTCCTGGTAAACACACAATCACTGCCTCTCGTTAACACTCAAAAGTTTCCATATATCCTCTTAAGGAAAATCACTGCTTAATCCGTGCTTTGCTCCCTTGAGGTCCACTGTTTTTTTAATGATTCTGTTGCGGATGCCTGACAGCGGATTTGTTTGTCCACAAACATCATGTTTGTGTGAATGGAAAAAAATGATCATAAAGAATTAATGCATGATTAATGGAAAGTAAAACACTGGAATAGGAAAATGATGACGTTTAATTCATAAACTGTCAAACCAATTAAAATCAGGTGTACGCAGTTAACTAGACAAGCTGAGCAATGAATGTATTACTTGGAAACACCGGGCGTATTGTATGGTGCCAGGAATTCAAATCCTGTTTTCCCAGTGAGGAAAAATCCAATCAGAAGAAGCAAAAAGGAAATGGCATTTTTAATAGTGGCATGTCAAATTGTTGAGGGTGGCTTTCTGCATACCCAGTGAGGGCTGTCTTGATCCAAACTGACATTTCAACCAGATGGACAAGGCAGAAAGAGCTGACAGGTTTGTCTCAGCAGTGTGTCAGACAAGCTGACTTTTAGCAGTAAAATACACTCAGACGCACGCATCACTTAACCACTTACAAAGAACAAAATGTGCAACAGACCTCTGGCTCAACATGTTTAAAATTGCATAACTGTTCAATCACTGAAAGGCAGATAAAGAGACATTTGACTCACCTATGAAAAAGCCTTGAGGTTTTACATGATGGCATATGGATAATAAATGAAAGCTACGGTGGTGAAATAAGGTTTTTCTCATCAATCAGTTTGGTCTACTTTTGAAGAAGAGTCTTCTGAGAGCTGGATTTTGTGACATTTTCACAGTGAATGCAAATGGCATGCAGCGAGTGATAGAATGGCAACACATATAGTTGAAGCTAATAAATCAAATCCAGGCAGCAGCGTGTGAAGATTGTTTACTTTCCTGCTCCTCAGAGGAAGATAACGGCACCTCAGAAAGCCTGCGCTACTTGGTATTTAGCAGGAGTGTATATTTTGGATTTTAATCTCAGTTTAAATGTCAGAAATAAAAGTACAACACAATACCCTTTATTGTTAACAGTTTAACATTAACATCAACATTTCTAGTAAAGTATAAATGCCGTGAATTATGCCATTAAACTGGATGCATCATCAATTTATGTCAGACAGTATAATGTAACAAAAGGCTCACATTATTTCAAGCTGTGAGGCAATCATTTTTCTTCCAGGATAGGTTTAGTGTTCTTGGCTTTCCTCATAAGAAAAGCAGGTTTTCTTTAACACCCCATCGTGAGTCTGTCTGCTTTCAAAATGTAAAGTTTCATCTTATCTAGTTGATAGAGTTCCACTATTTGATAGAACAATTGTAGTTTCCTCTCCTATCTGAAGCTAATTCAAAAGCAACTCTCACCTACCTACCCCCCACCTTCCTGTCTCCGTTCTGTCTCCCTCATCCAGTTTCCCTGGTGTGCGCCTTCTTAAACTTTAATCATCTCATATTCAATACATTTCACAGCAACTCGTCACAAGGTTATCCCAGTTTTCAAAAGACTTTTTCCCCTTTTAGCCTCAAACTCAACAGAGATTTGATGATTTCTGAATTTTTCCAGTCTATTCATTACCGGTCTCCCTGACAGAAGACTGATGTTCACATAGAGACTTTTTTAAAGTCCCGGAAAAATAAAAAAGATTAAAAGAATAAAAAGCTAAACCGCTGCTAATGCACTACAAAGGTAAAACACAGTCGGAACATACTGTTTTTGCAGTTGCCTTTAAAAAGTTGAACGCTTCAAAGCTGACCAGAATATATTTTATCGTAATCTTTTCTCCTTGTCACTCATGTGTCAGGAAAATGACACAAATGCCTTGGACTGGTTGTAGAAAAAAAAAAAAAAAAAAAAAAGAATCAGTCCGAAGAGGCATGCTTTCTGTGAGTTTTCTCTCTTTTTTGATTGTGTCAGAGTGAGGCCATGACACCTGCTGTTCTCTGGATACCATGTTGTGTTGGAAACAGTATGCGGTCTGCTTCAATCCATTGGCTAGCTGACCTGGCTCAAATCAATGACCAACAAGACACAATGTGTGATTTTGTTTCAAGACGAGTTCTATTGATTGGTGCTGTCAATGCTTAGAAATAGGGTTTTTTTTTTTTCTTGACACTTACTTGTGCTAGAAGGAAAAGTTTTTGTGAAAAAAAAAAAAAAAATCAGCTTTCAAAGCAGACCTTTGAAAGTACAGAAATACAGTGCACTCAACGTGTATACTACCATGGCTTTCAAATGTATGCACTGGAAGATGGAGTGACCCCTCACTGTTAAAGAATCTCTGCCAGGTGGTGAGATCTGTCATGGGATGATATCATCAGTTCATGAAAAGGGGTAAGACAAATAAGCCAATCGAAAGAAATGGATGTATAGCCGTTCTTGTCAAGACGTGCTCAGAAGAACAGAACGCTTCATTTGGCCTTGCTGGGGAGAACTGCTTTAATGGACTGCCAGCAGCAGGTATTACATTGAATCCATATCAGCTGAGGATCTAACGGCGGTAGGGTATTGTAGATGAAGCCGCGGTAACACGTCTTTAATAAACAGAAGATCTAAAAAGGTAAACATGGAGCTTACCCGTCTTCATTGTTTACCGAGCTGTTGGCTTGGATGCTACTTTGTTTTCTTGCGAGCAGTCGATTTAGGTCAGCACGTGCAGCATGTGTCATCCATACACTTACAAATACATGACAGTCTGTACAATGACTACAATGTGAAACCAGAAGGGCCACTGATGGCTCATCATGACATGATATTAAAGTATGTTTCATAACAGCGCTACTTATCTGTTCTTGTCCTGCCCACAACAATAAAAAGTAGACTGAAGAAGACATTTGAAACAACAGAATTTACATTTACCATTTACCAATCAATTCAATGCACATGATTTAATTTTTTTTATATATTTCAGCCCCACATCTACAATATTGTTAAAATATTACAACACAGAGAGGGTAATCTTAACAAAATCTCTACTGGACTACTGGACCGGAAATCTCTACAGACTCCCCTTATTGCATATAGTACTGCAGCTACAGTACTATTGGCCATATGACACAGCCACTATTGGAAGTTAACCAACCTACTTAGGGCTTGTTTCCAGCAAACAATGAACTAATGAGATGGCTAGAAGCTGAAGTTGTAGTTCATTCGGCTGGCTTGAGACCGCGTTGTAGAATAGAAACCAAATTCAATCAGCAGGAGAGAAGTAAATCAGATCGAAAAGATTAGAGAGAATCAACAAAGGCTTACAAGCTATGACCTCATACTAAGAGCAGTTATTATTTTGTAGCACTCTTTGGATCAATACATAATTGTATATTTTTCTAATATCCACTATGGCTCCTGCTTTTGTGTTCAGTAGGGATTGGTAAAAGAATTACAAATCTCAGCACTGGTGCTAATAAACATCCAGAGAGGATGGATTTAAACTATCAAGTTAAGGGATTAAACCATGTGGGGAAATCCACATGTTTCAGTGAGCTATCTGTGGGAAGACACTTTCTGGGGAATATTATGTGTTGGCAGATAAAAACCGCAGCTTTGGCCCGTGTTTAAACCCTATAAAATCCTTACTAACACTTAATAACAGACTTTAACATCAATGTGCAAACATTTAACCAACCATAGATGTAATTTACAGTCCTTTCGCAAAACCTTTCAGAGGAAGTGAATATATTTTTTAAATGCATATGTGCCTTTTCTGGATCATTGTTTTCATTTAGTCCTTTGATCCAAAACAATCCCATTAGCAGTGCTCTCCCTTTAACATTCACAGTTTTGTAATAACCTTCAACGCTTGTACGCCGAGTCGGTCCTAAAATGAAAAGTTTGGGACGTACTCATGACACAGGTGACATTAACAGTATTAGCGAAGCGCTATTTGAATGCAAGGGAGGCGTTATCTGAGAGGAATCGGACAGGTAGCGTTTGTTTTTGGATTAACAGGTTGACAGCACAGTATGAAAATGATTACAGGTTTTATAGTCAAATCATTTTTTTCAACAATTTGAAAAAAAAACAAGGACTTCAAGCTTGTAACCCAGGTTTTATATTCAGTCACACTTCCATGTCTGTCTTAATGTACATATCTGCAAGCTTATGAATAAAATAAACAGAAGTACCACAGTGATGCAGGGAAAAAAAACAACAATATAATGGTGAAATGGAACTTGCTCAGCCGCTATGGTGCTAAAGCCGGATTGTTGTTCATTTTTGCAAATCCAATAAGCTATAACATGAGCAACCGCTCTTTTTGAAAGAAGTCAATTTAATCATTACCTGGTAATTTGAGTGTTGAGTGGAACTGATATTCTGAGGAAATTGTGCTGTGGATGACAGTATCACTCGGAGGAACTACAACGGGATACAAAGTGAAACTGTGCTTTCTGCTGACATGCACAAGTCCTGGACGTCAGCGAGAGACAGAAATAGTTATTAACAATATGGATTTAGTGTGTGCGGTGACTATATATCCGTGACAAGTGTACAAAAATACATAAAAATTAATTAATGGCCCGACAGGGGATAAAAAAGTGTAGCTCTAAATTAACTATAGTCCACCGTTCCATATGGTTAGCTTTACATGGGATGTGACCAGATGGTACTTTTCTACTCTCAGCATTTGTCATACACACACCGTCACATACCTACGCCTACACACATGTGCACACACACACACACACACACGGCACCATCACACAAACCAGACAACTCTTCCATCACCATTAAAGCTCAAGCAAACCACGAAAACGTATAACAGACCACACAAAGAAACAATCACTCAAACGACATACTCGTTCTGTGTCCCATTTCACATTAAGGAGAATTATTTCTCTGTTTATACACACTTGGAAAGGTTAATATGTGCTGGAGTATCACTTTCACGCACAAAAACATGCACGCTTCAGTAGATGTCCAGCTGCTGGACTGTGTCCCCACTTGGTCTGTTGTGTTTATGAAGAGAGAGTCTCCAAACAGTGGAGATCAATAACAGCCTGTCAGCTTTTTAGTGTAGCCATGGACGGAGCGGAGACACAGGAACCAAGGAGAGAGAGCTGCATCTGTCCGTCAGACTCTTTGTGACCCCTGACAGCTTTGATCAAAGATGACAGAAAGAGAGAGAGAGAGAGAGAGCAAGTGAGGACAGCAGACAGCTAGGAAGGCTCCTACGGTGTTGGCCGGCTCTTGCTGCCCCTGTTTCTTTTCTAGGCTGTAATTAAAGCAGAGCCCAGACTCTGGATATTTGTCTTTTTAAACGCTGCTGGTCTCTATTGCCTGTCTTACAAAGGATTGTCAAAGGCAAGACAAAGTAGAAAGGTAAATCCCTGAATAAAGCTAACATAGTGGCATCTAGGGAAGGCTCTGCATAATATCTGCTGTGTATACGCTCACACATTCCCACATATACTGTACCTTTAAACAAATGTGCACTCACGTACAAGGCAAGGCACCCTAATTGCCCTGGCAGCCATTGAATGATGACAATGGCCACGGTGGGAGTTGGCAAGACTTTGTTGGGATGTATGTAATTATTCAGCTGCACAAAAGGAGGGGCCGACGCGGTGCCAGAGCAGATTTACTGTGTCTGTGGTCAGTGCATTCAGCAGGGTATCTAATGATGTGCACTTACGGACTAAATTACCAGAGCATTGTTTACCTCTGCTCTTAGTGTGCAGGCCCCACCGAGAGCAGCAGACTGAGAAGGTGCCAGAGGGGAAAGAAAAAAAAAAAAAAAAAAAAAAAGCCTGGATCTGAAGTTCAAATTAACCCAAATGATCTGATACTGAGGAGGTGTGCTGAAATAAGATGAATGGTATCCATGGAAGCAGAGGCAGGGGAGAGGCTGAAATGTCTAACTCTTTTTTTTTTGGTAAAGGTCCCTCTCTTCACACGCTGCTGAGAGCCAGCTAGCTAGCAAATCTCCGGACAAGGGGGCAGTTTCACAAACTGTATGGCTCTTGACTATACCACTCGGACATTTCCAAGCAGAAGTTTTCTGTATACGGTCTAAACATAAACAAAAATATGGTATATGGTCTACAGTCAAATTAGGATCCTGTAGGTTTAGTAACCACTTTCAAATATTGCTGTTTCTGTCACTTGAGGCCTCATTAAAATTTAACAAACCTATTGTGCATTAAATATATAGCATGGTCACTATATTACCTGGTGATAATTTATACCTATAGTAAGCTAAACCTCCATTAACAAAGAAGAGGTTAGAATAGGAGCCACAAGAGAAATAGGCTTTCTTTTAAAAATCTATTTAAAAAATCTAATATATATCTGAACTCTGGGTCTTTTATAATGATGTGGTCCTTTCTGTTTTGTTTGCACTGTAAGAAAAGCACCAACTATGACTACTTCTAACAGCAGTAGCACCCATCTGAGCCACTGTCAGAGGTCATTTACATAATGAAAGAAGAAAATTACCAAGGAGGCAAAGGCAGGACAAGCCTGCCATTTGGCAGAGAGAGAAAATGAAGATGGAAGGGAAATTGTTTGGCAAGAATGTGGAATTGGACAGATAGAGAGAGGGAGAGAGAGAGAGAGAGAAAGAGAGAGTGGAGGGGCTTGAAGAGCTGAGACAGTTGAACCATGAAGACAGGCATGCCAGGGAGTTGGACAGTACAGAAACATTTGGAGAAAGTGTGAGAGGAGAACTGGAAGACAGTGAGAGAGAGAGAGGGAAGTTGGAAAGCCTCAAAAGCATGGAGAAAGTAGGATTATGTCCAACTGGGGAGTCATCACAGATTAAAAAGTTGTCACGGGGAGAGACAAAGACTAAAAAGAAACTTGACAGAAGAGGAGAAAAGAGCGAGAGGTTTCCAAGACGAGTCAGAGGGAAGCAGGTGTCCCCGGCATCTATTAGGATGAGGCTCTTACCTTGGCCGACGCCGGAGCCACCGATCCTGCTGCCGGGATGCCTCGCTTGACCGCTATGTCGCTGCTCGATGTTGTCACGGCAACTGTAACCGGGGTGGGGAGGAGGGAGGGGATGACGGGGAGGGGAAGGAGCCCCGGACGGTTGTTGCCATTGACAACGGCAGAGGCACAGCTATGATTGGCTCCTCCATTGTGGAGGCCAGAAGGACGGATGTCTCTCCGCTCCCAGGGTCCCCGGTAGTCCCTCTCAAAGCGGTGGTGGTGGCGTGACATCACTTCCTCTTCCTCTCAGAGGGAACAACGGGGGCAGGCCTGCAGGAAAATGGACAGGGAGAGGGTATAGGTCAGATTTATAGATTGAATTTTTTATTAAACGTATGTAAATGTAGTAAGAGACAGACAGGAAGGTTTCAAAGGCAGAGAGAGAGAGAGATCGGGGGACGGAGACAAGAGCGAGACGCCGAGTGAATTAAGCAGAGAACATGTTGACATGAAGGTATAAACGCTCCCAGCATCTGCTCCCATTGCACCTGACTGACATGAACACACTGCGGCTCATTTGTTGCCTCTAATTCCTATTCTCCCAGTCATTAACGAGGGCTGCGACAAGAGGGAGAGGAATGAGCACTGCTGAGCAGGTTTACAAAAAACATCATCAGTGCCAACACTGGAAGGAGCTAAATTTGTTTTGCGAAGCATCGAGGCTTGAATATGATAGGTTAAAACAATACAGCCGAGGGAGATGCAAACAGGTACGCGCTCAGACAAGTTGTCCTGAGGACAGCGCAGCAGTATCATGACCTTGTGGTCAAAACTCATTCATCTGAATAGATAAATACCCCTGCAATTACAGCTCATCTCATACATCTAATGGCTGGTTAATTCAATCAGATTGCCCTTGAAGTGCATTTGAGGGTTCTCCCCTTTTCAAGCACAGCGGGCTGTGATAGGCTAAGAGGCGACAGTGAGCTGAAATTACATCAGTATGGGGCATGGCGCTATTGTGTAGCATGAGCAGCGTATCACTCTATATTATATCATAAATCAAAGTGGTACAGGATCTGAGTAGAGAAATCCATCACTGAGGGGTTTGTACCGCATTGTACTCCTCCTCACCAAAGGCACGTTATGCTTCCCAAGCCCTTGATAACAGATGAAATAAATAAATAACAACCTCAAACCAGGTTCAGCGAGCCCCATGCAAAATCCCCTGGTCTGTAAGGAGAGAATGACAGCGGATGATAAGTCTTTATTCTGCACGCTGGGGTCTGTCACGCTGCTTCTTGCCTCACAGAGGAGCGAACGCCTTGAAATGCCAGCTTCTCTGTGTGTATCTGTGTGTGTGTGTGTGCGCGAAAGCAGTATATACTACAAGTGACTGCATGCATGTAATGTTTTGGCAGGATGTAATGAGAACACACATGTTCAAAACTCCGGTGCAGTATGTTAAGACTCTTAGAGCAGGATGTTGGAAATGAATTACAACTACAAAGCTTTGATGCAAGCGATACACCGTGCAGCCTGTGGTGGGAGCACTGGCCCTACTGAATCTTTACCTGCTGTGACCATCCATTTATTTACTCACTAAAACACTTTCTCTGTCTTCATTGCTCTCTCTGTTCTGCTCTACTTTATTCTTTTTTCTTTGTGCATTTTATATATAATATCCCCTTCATTTATTTCTCTCTCATACAAGCTCTTCTCTGTCCAAACATCCATAGCGAACAAACTAAAAAGCTGTGGGACAGTGCTCCCACGCTCTCTTTCTCACTCTCTCTGCAATAACCTTTCTCCCTCTCTGCAGTAACCCCTTTTAATAACCTCGAATTTTCCAATAGAATAAGCTTGTATTATCTCTAAAAATATGTGAGACAGAGGGAGTAACAAGGTGCTAGTCCAGCGGAACAATGGCAGAGTTAGTGCCAGGTAATATTCTCTGTTATCTCCTGAGCTCCACACCTTAGCTGAGAAATAAGAGGGCAGCCGGAAAATTCCTCCACATAAAAACAGGAAGAGAAAAAAAAAAAAGTTAAAAAGAAATGGACATTATCTCCTCAAGAGTCAGAATTGGGGGCAGAATACATTTGCATTCACAATTCTACACAATTTATTTTTATCAACCCTTTTCATATGTGAAGTGGGTACATGCCACTGTGCATCTGAGTCGAGACAGTTCTGTAATTTACAGAGTTTTTGTCTTCCTGTAAACCTCCGGGAACAAGGGTGCACTGGAGAATGAATCCATTTGATCATGTGGAAAAGTAATAAAGAAAATGCAAGTGCCCACCCAAAAGAGTTTTGTGGAATAACTTTCAATAAGGGTGCAATACACAGCATAGGGGAGAGAAAATGAACAAGTGCATGATATTCACACAAGAAACAAACATTTATCACATAAAGTCTGTCTGTTCCCTCAGGCTTTACTGTATCACTTGTCACTTTTTTTCCTTTAAAAGTGGAAATAAAAGACACGAAATGAATCAATTAGTAAAAGTCTTGCACGTATCTTATGAAAGGCTTTATCTACACCTTCACTTAGGTGAAATGATTTATTAACTGTTCATACTAAAGATTAAATTACCAAACAAGTCCTCATGCTGAAACGCCAGAGTATGCAGGCGGTTTCTGATCTGCTACGCCTATGGTTGAGATACGGTTAATGTTCGGCAATTAAAATGACTTTGTTCAGGTTTGAGAACATCTGATCATAGTTAAAAGAAACCAATGCCGAGTTAGCAGGAGATAAGATGTGAACCCCGTGTTCGGTGTCAAAGTCAGACACTTCGCACAGTTTTACACGCTGATACGGATAAAACTCTCATAGCAAATTGAATTTTATATCATATATCATCAATATATAATTTAATATATTATGCAATTAAGAAATTGTTTATGGGTCACGTGAACACATGGGAATGTTTTAGGTTTATCCATCAAATTAAATACCTTTAAAAATCAAGGCACTTAATTACATTGATGCAAAAATTGTGCAAAAATACAATATGTCATGTACAGTGTGCCAGTTATGGTACATATCTGTATTGTTCTGATATTATACAAGTTCATACAACGTTTTACGTTGAATACTGTATTTCAGGTGGACTTTGCTCGGGTTATTGGTTATTAGCCATTATTCTTTCTTTAAATGCTAGAATACACACAGTATATTTTTTATTGTTTATGAAAGGTGATACTACCATAATAAGGTTTTTAGTGTGTATGTATAAAATAGTTTAGGGCAATGAGTTCCTGGTAAAATGTAGGGAAGTGGGTAGACCACTAGACCCTGTGATAGCCTGTTGTATTGTGTAACAGCATGTAACAATGCATTAAATCTTGTAACATTGTGTTAATGGATATAGAACATTAAGCTGGTAATTGATTGATCTGAGGTGTGACCAAAAAAACTCCTGGACTTGTGAGTACACTGGTTTAATTCACAAGAAAATTGGATTTTATTAAATGGAAGTCAAAATAAAGTAATTTGGGATATCTTAAAATAGTCACTTCACAAAATTGTATTAATGCAGTCCTACTCTTTAATTTACAACATTGCTCACAATTACCTAATACACACAGATATATTAAAAGGATAGCTACCTCGGTATAAACAGTGTGCAAAATATTGTATTGTCTCACAGTAAATTATGTATATCTCCAAACCAGATGTCACAGTATCACCTACGTTCTCTTTTGATACTGTATGTAAATATAGGTTGTTTTAAGTATATACACACAGATGACAAATGCTGTTGTTTTCCTGAAGAGGCCATCTCACATTATCATGCCTAAAATTCTATCACTCACTTACACAAAGTGGCATTTTCAGAATCTTGGCACTATATTTTAATATGTGCACAATCCTCTAAGTGAATTCCCGTCATCCTTGCTTGCACTATGCATGTCAGTGTGTTCTGTGTAATCGGAGGCTGGCAACTGATCCCTGCAGAACGAGTGCCACCGAGACAAATCCCACTACATTTATGGTCCTTGGTGAACAGAAGGATTTAAGCTACTAATTACAGGTCTTAAATTCTCTTCACAATGACGTTTCAGCTACTCCTTTAAAGTCTGTGTGTGTGGTGCTTGTATGCATGTATGTGTGTCACCTTGAGGCTGAGTGTGTGTGAGGTGTGTTTGTGAAGGTAACTATGAGGAGTGATGAAAGAAATCTTGCTCTCAGAGGTGCCTGTGGAAACACACCCACAACGCACCTGTGGACTCTGCCAGACTAGATGAACACTTAAATACATCACATCTCCAATGACACTCTGCTCCACGCTGCACTGCTCTAGGGAGAAGGTGCCAATAAAGATTTGCCCATTTTCTTTCACATCCAATGAACTCACCGTCAGCCCCGGACAGGACAACGGTCTTTCTGAGAAGCGATGATAACCTTTGCTGCAAGGCTCGCATGTTAAGCCAAGCTTTTCAATTTTATAAGAAATTAATGACGGCATTTTAGTCATACCCTAAAGCAATTAACGATGCTCTTCAGCTCCCGCTATCCTGTCAGCGTGTTAATAATCTTACCTAAAGGTATGAGAGTTTCCCACGCCAAGAACTATCTTCTGACTCTAGCTGCTACTTAAAATAACAGCTGATGACTGAGAATTCTTTTGCGGCGAGATGAAAATCTAAACAAATGATTAAAAACACTAATCCTCTGGAAGCCCAAATAGCAACAAAAAAGGCTCCGGTTTCCAGCGAGAACAGAGGAGCTGAAAATTAAAGTGAGAAACACCGTGTCAGCAATCAAACCTAATGAGCTGACTGACTGGGCTGACTGGCGTCTCCATTGTGTTGTCAGTCACGTCATGAGTTAAAAGCAGTCAGCAGCAGTGGAGGCAGAGTGTGTTGGTCGCTGGGCATTTTTGTTTCAACAAAAAAAAAAAAAAAAAAAAGGACTATTCTAGCACTGCTGATGCGTCAGAATGGAAATTGCACCCGGCATACGATGTTCCGAATGCATGTGCAGCTGAGACGGAAAAGTGAGATGGCGTGGGCGTTTATATACGTAAGAAAGAGATTCAGTAAAGGAGTAGATGAAGAGGAATAAGTGTGTGTTTATATGTGGGCGTATGCCAACATGTGCAAGGCCGATTGTAGCTGACATCATGACGACCTTATTGCTATCACCATGGAGATGCCCCTGCGTGTTCCTGCGCTCGTGCGCGAGCTCTACGGTTAAGTCCCGGCGGTGCGCGAGTCCGGGGAGTCTTCGATAACTTTAGTTCCCGAGCAACAGCTGAGTGATTAGCCGAAATAAAAAGTTGTCTGGCAGGTGGGAACGTGAGACACACACCCTTAAGAACAGCATCTGTCACTCTGAGGCGGTACGCAGCATGTCGGGTGTGTGTGTGTGTGTGTGTGTGTGACAGAGCTGCGTTAACAAAGCCATGTGGGAATAAGCAGGGAGCCGCGGATAGACGTGAGGAAAGAGGGAGCATAACAGATGGACAGAACGTGGCAACGACAGAGAGACAGCGAGACGGTGTGAGCGAGCGAGCAAATGAGATATAACAGCAGTCAAGTGTGTGTGTGTGTGTGTGTGTGTGTGTGTGTGTAGCCTGAAATAGAGAGAAGGGTGTTAAGGATGGGATCAGGGTAGGGTGGGGTGGGTTGTGTGTCATACTTCTGTTCTGGGGTGTAATGTTTGCTTTGCTGGCACATTCTGCCCTGCGTTTAATATCACCAGCTCTTCCAGTCGCTACAGATACTCCCCAAGAGGAAAGGCTCCATTTCCAATCTCACTCACTCACTCACTCACTCACACAAACACACACACACACACACACACACACACACAAATAGCCACCTGCTACACTCACGAGTCTGCACTAATGATCAATTCGTCAATCAGCAAGTCTGGATGGTACAAATGAGGGTCGGGTACAGTCGGTATGTTGTAACTTTTACGAGGACAAGATATTGCTGTAAATGAGGGGCCCTGTGGGAGAGACACGAGCACACACACGCAATACCTGTCAGAGGCGAACGCGCTCGCTCACACGCACGCATAGACACCGATGCACGCCAGCAAATGTGCGAACAGTTCATCCAGGACAACAGAGGTATTCATCCTGATATTTAAATCATGGGAGAGACTGTTGGTACAGGAATAGCCCCGAGCAACACAAGACAGAGTCTCTGGCTTTTTAAATTCTCCTCCTCAGCTTCAGTCTGTACCGCCTAAGACACACCAGCTGATGAAGACACCGTCTCAATTTTGATCTTGCATCTATCACAGTTGCTTATACAAGTAAGCATACACACACGTGCACCTGCTCAGTCAAACAATACTGGGTCTCCTTAACTAACCGATGTACTGGCAAACATGTACTGCAATACTTTAAATATGCAGACTTCAACCTTCTGAATTTGATGGTACAGAGTAAATATGTTTCTTTCCTTGGAGTTTTTTTCCCTCTAGCATTTTTAGGATTTTTTTGTAAAGTATTGATTGATGAAGCAAACTGATCTGCCAGAGAAGAACCATGGCTTTCTGGGTATTTTTAGCTTTCCCTCTTAAGGTCGTGATACAGGAGAAACCTAATTGATGTTCCAGAAGAAGGAAAAAACACAAGAACAACAGAGTGGAAGCCAGAGGAAAGGCAAACACAGGAAAGGAAAAACAGAATTGTGTGTCTATCTCATGAGCTCAGATGCAGTTTGTGCCTTGTGTGTGTTTGTGTGTGTGTGTGTGTATGTGAAGAAGAGGTGTGAGGTGTGGGGGTTGCAGAGAGGAAGAGAAGGGGCCATCTTCAGGGATAAGAAGCAAAGATGAATGCAGCTACCTGCTGGCATGGAAACGAACAAGTCTATTGTTGGGATTGATTCTTCGCATTAGCAGGTCCAATTAATCCCAGCGGTTTGAGAGGAATTAGAACTTCTTGCTACAATTCGCACACCTCATTAGTGGTCTGAGTGGAATCCAGAGACACCAGACAGTCAGCAGTGGATCATAAAAAAACATAGGATCTCTCAAAACGGAGCTCACAAGCTTAAGCGCCATTCATACCAAAAATAGATATTAATTAATAGAGGCATACATGTTACTTAAATACCTACTGCTACAGGTCAACCGGGATGGATTTGACACACAAATAAACCGGAACCACAGGGTAATCACCAGCCATTCTGAGCAGATCTTGTTCTAATCTGAATCCAGCACCTCACATTTCCTTATCTCATCTGCCTATTAGGATTTCCACAGGGCTTTCAGAGGAGACGATAGTGGGAGATGGCACTTTGTACATTAATCTGACACCTTGATGGATGAAACACTGGTGGGTGACATGCACACACTGCCTCATTTTGCCAGAGACAGACACTTCCTGATCATCTTCTCTTTGATAAAGCATGCAAGCAAAGGCCAAATCATTCAAAGCGGATAAAAAGGGGATATGGTGTATTAGGTAGAGAAATAAAAAAAAGGAACTGAGGCCGAGGGTTATTTTTTTCTTAAGATTAAGAAATATTGCATATACCTGCACCACTGACAGTAAATTTCCCCCTCAGTATGCATCAGCACAATTCTTTTGGTGGAGCATTAATACTGTAAGTAAAACTTTCTTCCAATCTAAGAAAAGAGGCGGATGTGTGTGTGTGTGTGTGTGTACCGCGTGTGTGTTTTTGTGTGTGTGTGTGTGTGTGTGTGGGGGGGGGGGGGGGGGGTATAGGACATGATGCAAGGGTTTCCAAGCCGCTTGTTTACAGTCGTTTGAACACACAGGCTCTGTTATTACTTTTGCATGATGAAAACAGCATGGGTCGACAGTCATTTTTCTATCCAAAAATGTCAGCGCTCTCTGGCACCCGTGCAGACAAGGAATGACCACGGCGTTATGAAATATTGCAATGATCGAGTTAGTACACCCCTGCCAGTGCTTGATTGTCAGTATACCAGGCATGTGATTAGCCTGAGGAACAGAGACGCACTGCTACCTCCACCACTGCACACCGCACACTGCTGCTCAGTTAATTAAAACACTGACTTTCAACAAAACGCCACATTATCACAACGGCAAGACACGAAGCTGGAGAAAAAACCCTGGGGCTAGTGTGCGCACTTTCCTATCCAGCCTTTCTGAATTCTTTTTTTTTTTTTTTTTTTCTACTGGGTGTGGGAGCCGCAGTTTTCCAGACGCCAATCACGCAGTGTGTTTACGCATGTGTGTGTGTGTATGTGTGTGCCTATGTGTGTGTGTGTGTCTGTGTGTGTGTGTGTGTATTCTCAGTGGCCCGTGGCAGCTGTCGCCTTTTCTCTCCCCGCTGCATCCTTTTGCAAATTTCTCTGTTCTCTAAACAAAAACCAACAACGGCATCAAAACAAACAGCTCTCACTGCTAATGCAACACACACATATACACACACACACATATACATAAACACAACATCACAATCATGCCCATACACACCATAACCACATAAATACCCAGGGCAGTTGACAAAAAAAAAAGAAAAAAAAAAAAATACATTATTGCAACTACTGTGACATGCGTGTGTTTATATATCAACACACATGTGGGCATGTGTATTCATGTGTGTGTAGTTCAGCTATGGTAGCGGGACAGCAGTGCAAGTGCAAGAATAGTGACTTAATTATCTAAATGGCTGCTGTGGAGATTACTGAGGGCAGTGGGCATCCATCTCTTTCAGCACCGCCGGCTTAGAGTGCACAGCCAAGCTGGAGGAGAGATCAAGAGATATAGACATCAATAAGAGAGACATAGCGGCAATGAGAGAGTGAAAAAGAGACTGAGAGAATTAGACGAGAGCAAAAGACAGGAGACAATGTGGAAGGGAGCAAGAGGAGTGGATACAGTGACAGTGATTTACAATGGAAGTTTGCAAGCTGACTGGCCTTCACTACAAAATGCTGCCATGGCATGCGTTAGCATCCGCAGCAGCAGCAGCAGCAGAGAGTTCGCCGGCAGCCAGGATCACGACATCACCTCTGTCGCCCTGCGCATTTCGATTTTGCTTTTCCCGTCATTACCATAGAGATGCTCCAGGGCTGGATTGTATCTTGGCCCCCCGCGAAGCAACAAAGGCTCTACATTTAGGTCTATCCCTCCCTTACATGAGTGCGAATTATTGACTTTTTCTCAGCCGAGCGGTTACCGAGGTCATCCCCAGACCGGAGGGCATCAGGTTTGATCCCTTCGTGCACGCACAGTGTTCCAAGAGCCCTTGAGCAAGATGTTTAACCCCTACTGGCTCTAGAGGCTCCAGTCCTGCTGGTTGACTCTGCACCTTGACCACAGGAGCAGGAAGACAATTTCCATCTTGAGGCTAAATAAAGTGCACTATATGAAAATAAAAAGATGTAGTAAAAACACATGTATTTTTGTAGAGTTAGCTGTTGTTTCTGTCTGTTTACATGACGTGACTCAGAGCTAGCTGCCAGCTTGTAATAGTCTGTGAGAGTTGTGCTCTACTAGCTAATGTTTCTGTGCATTTCAGTTGCTATTTTTCTGTTGTTTACACCCTTGTACACTGAATACTTGACTGTTTAAGTGTGTCATTCATATGTTGTGCAGTTTGAATGCTTATTCGGTGTTTGCTAATCGCTAAATGCTAGCTTATTACACCATCATTATTAGCCTTTAGCTCTGTATGCTAGCTGTTATCTGTGTAGCTGCCTATGTCTAGTTTAGGTTCACCTTTGCTGTCTATGATAGATTCTCCATTACTAAGAAGCTATACTGTTGTATTCTCTTGTTACAGAACCGCACCTTTTTTTAGTGTACCTCCCTCTGAGATAGATAACCAGCCTAAACCCCTAGACCTGGACTCTGCACCTCCTTTTTCCATGCTCTCACCTCAACACCGACATAGTGTCCTGATCCATCACCCTGAAGTGATTGCTGTCACACCTATAGATCCACACACATTCTCTCACACATAAAGACGCATTCATGTGAAGCACCACCCAATACTGTACCACTAAAAGGTGATTTAACAAGGAACGAAATCCTAACCGACCACTCCCGTGCAGAAATTATTTAATGCATTTATTAAATGTTCTTGTTAAGTCAATGTTTTAAAGGAAATGAGTAGGAAATGACAGCTTGTACAGCCAACATTTCCTCTTGTTAAAATATAAGCTCTGTTTCCTGACAGAGGGGACTGTGGTAAAGAAAGAATGCTTATGACTGGAAAGCTCACTGGTTTGAATCCCTAGACTGTCTGGGGAAAACAGAGAGTGAGCAAATAACACTCAGCCTTCAACGACTACTACAAATGCTCCACTGAACAAGATATACTGTATGTACTGTACTACAACTTCCCCAAGTCATACTAAGTCGCCTCTCTTAGCTTTACTGTCCGAGATCAAGGGCATCTAGAGATTTAGTATTTTGCTCAAGGACACCTCTCTTGTGTGAATCTTTGTCAGTATGCAAATTGGAGTCCAGGTCATCTGGGTGACAAGGGGGTCTGGGGGTACTCCTCAAGTAAAAAAATTGCGATTTGAATCCCATTTCCTGCATTTCTACATATATTTCACTACATAACATACAACTTACCTGCAACTCAGTGCTACTTCTCCCTGCCTCACCCTCCCTGTCTCCCATATGCACCTTCACCTCATCTGATCTCTGATATGAAAGCAGTTATACAATAGAGCCTGTGGTGTGTGAGTCTAATGCTACGGTAAGCTAGCAGTGAGAGAGACTCTGCTTTTCATACGTTGTTGACAGATACTTGCAGCGGTTTACAGTGGCCTCGTTTTCAAGTTACAAAAGGTTAATAGAAAAATCATGCTGTTTTACAACCATCTTAAATGTTTAGTTTTTCAAATCGTTTTTTTTTTTTTCCCTCTTTGGAAATATGTGACAGGCTGGTGACTATTTTGCCGCCGACCAACGTTAGTAATAGTAACAACGTTACCTAGCAAGAGCATATCGATGTTGGCTCAGTCAAGCCTAAGATCAACAGAGAGGAGAGAAGGGGAGGGGGAGTTGGAAGGGTGGGCAGTTTGAGTGGGCAGTGTTTCCATGTGGTCCTCGTGTGTGCAGTTTCCCCTGTTTTTTTGTTTTTTTTTTAATATAATGTTAGTTTTCAGACTGTAAAACTGTGGACTGTGAAGGAGTCCAATATTGCCTTCTGAAAAAGTGCAAGGGACGTGTCCCCTGTCCCCCCCACCCCCCCGCCTGTAAATTACGCCCCTGACTGTTCAGCTCCCTGGTGAGAACATGTTGAACTCTGAGAGGGAAGAAAAGTAAACAAAGTCAAGCTTCCATCTGAAACGCAACCCAGAATGAAATAAATGACTGATAACAGATGGACAGGCTGACACTTGTAGAACGCAATTTCAAAGGCAATAAGGCTGATTTATCATGCATATAATTATACACTAATTCATTTTTTTTCACTAATTTTATTGTAAATGAGTTCTTAAATTCTTCTCCTGAGTGACGGCAACTAAGAGGACATAAGTCACTCCACTGTTGAAATAATAAAGATGCTGGAGGATTGTTCAGACATGGTTTTTAAATTAGTGAGTTGTTTTGTATACTTGGATGAACAGGGCCTTTTATAGATTTAAGTCAAAATGGAACACTACAAGGAAATATCTAATAAATCAAAGACCGATGTTTCTTTCTTAGTCAATTACATTAAAGCTGAAGCAAAACAGAGTTCAGATGTGCTGCGCGCCGCGTTGCCAGCTCAGTCAGCTCCAATACTTTTTATCACGGTTAATGACAGAGCCTTGAGTCAGTTGGTCTTTACTGCCAAGTTTGCTTCAAGTATCAGTGCACACACAAGTTTGCAAGTACGATCACATGCAGCACATGCACTTACAAAAATTCCCTTACTCCGAGTCACACAACACTACCCCTAACCCAGGGGAACGCGCACAAACGTACACCCAGGACAGCGCTCTCTCCCTGATTAAGCCAGGCCATCTGCTTGAGTCCCCCGTCACCACTGACGGCTGCTGCCTGTCCAGGCCGGCTCCTGGCAAGCCAGAAATCCCCCAGCGTGATCCAACGGCATATTAATCTCCTCAAATCTCAACCTTTTCGAAAGGGCAGACGCCACGGTAACCTCAGTGCAGTTGTTCAGGGCAACATCATCTCACTCTCTCAAATACACGATTCTGTCACTTCTGCCTTAGATGACATGAAAAGTGAAGGAGGGGCGAGTATATTTTCCTTTCTCCTTGTATCCTTCTCTTTCTCTCCACTTATCTCATGTCTCTGGGTGCTTTCTCTAAAAGCCATTCTCTGTCTCTGTCCGTCGTTTCATATCTGTATGAACACAGTGGCCTTTCAGAGCGCACAGTGAGTGGCGCCGCAGCCCGGTCTGGCCCAAAGGAGCAGTTGGAGTGGTATAGATTAATGGCCCAGGAGACAGCCTAGGCAAGTGGAATGAACAAATAAAGAGGCCACTGAAATGACTGAAAAGAAAAAAAAAAGGGGTAGAAAGAAGTAATGATAAGGAGAATGAGGCGTACACTAAATTGTAGAGGGATACCGACTGGGGGAATGTGTTTTGTCACAGTATAGTTACATACCTGTCACACTCACAGTGAGTGAATTAAATCTGAATGGCTCACTGTGCGTCATCCAACATGGATTTGTGACCCGCCCCTCCCAACCTGAGATGGATGAAGGTTGGACACTGCCCAGAATTTAGTAAACATTTCCATTTAGGAATGGAAATTTAATTTAGTGCTACTGAAGTTTAAATGACATTTATGACCATTTACATTCTACTATTCCAGAAAAAAAGTGACATGAAGAAAGAAAGAAATAGAAAAACCAAGAGAGAGGGAGAATGAGTGGGCACCAATTTTATTTGGTACTTAAAATGGTATAATTATGTGTAATTGTAAGTAATTGTATGAATTAACGGTGATGTGCATGGAGCTACAGTTGCAGACTGAACGGTGACAGTCTATGATAGCGGGAGATGAATGGAGTCAAACCAGGCTAAAGCTAAAACAGCTGATTGAGACAGAAATGAACAAAGATTTTGATAAGCAATTCAAAGTCATTAAAATAACGACTAAAATAAGACTATGGGCCCTATTTTAATCACGCAAGCACAACAGCGAGCGCAAAGTGGTAGATCCTAGCTGCAAGGATTGGGTGGGCATCTCCGAGTGCACTTGCTATTTTGGTTCATGAATGTGCAGCGGCGCAAAGTGCCAAAGGCTGGGTGAAGTAGAATATAGATCGGTTGGTGTGTTGATTAATACATACACTGTCAGTCAGTCAGTCACATCGCTGGTTTCATAACTCCGAAACAGCTGTGCCAATCACAGTGAAGCATGATAACATAAGCTCCACAAATGGAGAGATGCTTTTCTAGGAAATCATATTGTTGTTTGGAAGGTGCAGAATGTCATAATGTGAACACACAGTACCACAAATCTGCTGCCAGAGACAGACAGTGTGAGTTTTTTTTAACAGTAATTTACAGGACAGAGATGGTAGAAATAAATAATCACAATGTCGGTGAGGCTGTTTATATGAGCACATCAATCTGACACTATTTCAGTTTTAATTCTACTGAATTTCACATTGTAAATGGTGACATCATATTATTATTGATGTGACAGCAGCATTTGCACCATGATGCATTTTAAATAAAATATGAGACACCACTTTTGCTAAAAAACAAAGTTAGAGGGAGGCGATGGTGCACATGATTGATGAGCTACAGTAATCTGATGTGTCCCACATGAAAAAGAATGGAGTTATAACATACAGTCTGTGTGTGCAGCCTAGTGTCATTTGCATGTGATTTTATCAAGGTAAACACAGTGGACGGTTATGTGTAATGGCACTGCATTGCACCAGAAACAGACTCTCAAGCGTCAATTTTCAGCACAACGTCAAAGACTCACTTCTACCAAAATACCCGAAACTCTATTTGCACTCTCATATGAATGAACCTCCCACCTTATTGCTCCTCTCCACCCACCTGTGCACCATGCGCATTGTGCTCAGCACAAAGTGCTCGGGCAAAGTGAAATTACAAGGCCAGAAAAACCGTCACTGCACTGCTTGTATTGGACTTTGGGCTGCCACAAAAATAGGGAGTCTACAGCCCTGCCTGCAGCTATGTGAGGCTGTACATAGGCACAGACCAGCCCACATATTGACAGGCTGACATTGCCATCCCTACAGTCGCACCACTAGCATGACTAAACATTGCCGATGTTGTCCAACAGTCTCTGGGTCCAATATCTCAAGTGTGAGTATTCTCTCCTTTTCTCAGTTTTATATCATTGCATCATGAATATATTTGGGATTTGCACTTTTGCTCGATCACCTTGGGCTCTGGGAATTTGTGGTGGACATGTTTTAAGACTTTGACATTTTATAAAGGATATAATTATTAGCTTAATCAAAAAAATGACTGACAGATTAACAGATAATTAAAAATAATCATTAGCTGCAGCCCTAATTACAAGTTTAACATTCATCATACGTGGCTCTACTGTACAACAGGGGTAAGAGGGTGTGTGCGTGTTATTATTATTATTTCTGAGTTTTCCTGGGTGTATCGAAAAATGATGTGTTGTAAGACTACTAAAGAATTTTAAATCTGCCACAAACCTGAGGTAGCTGCAATTTTTTTGCTATGATTCATTGAATGAATGAACTGTGCTGCAGCTACAGTAGATAGAATTACAGTGGGAAATTCTTTTTCATTCTTTGCCCTCTCTTTGTCTCTCTTATTTTCACTCTCCTGTTACCTCCCACCTACCCTCCCTTTCCTTAGCCCATGCCTCAGCTGTGCTCTCACACACAATCAGCCACATGAGTCCGGGGCCAACATAGATGAGAGAGAGAGAGAGAGAGAGAGCGAGAGAGACGAGGGAGCAGTGGAGGTTGTTGGGCAACATCACAGATAGCGGAAGTGAAGTGAGAGATAAAAGGAGGAGAGAAAAGAGAAAAGAGGAAGCGAGAGGAGGAGGAAAGGCAGTGACAGAGAGGGAAAATGAGAAAGCCCAGCGAGATGGAGAAAAGGTGAAATACACACACACACATACACACGTTCTTTAATCAATACGGTGGGAATGTGGCCCCATGGTAAATCACTTTCCTGGCAATAACAGAGAGCAGCCACTATCCCTCTTTTTAATATGTTGCCAGAGTGTCAGTGGGTGATACACAGCAATATATAGCATTGGAGGAAGGGAGAGAGAGAAGACAGAAAGTGGGGGAGTCATGGGTGTGTGTGTGTGTATGTGTGTGTGTGTGTATTGGGGGGAAGTTGTGATGTATAGGCCTGGACAGTTGGTCTGCACTCAGATAAAAGAGGGGAATCATGATTAGGTTGTGTAAAGTGTCCATGCTGAAACACTCTCTCTCTCTCTCTCTCTGTCTCTCCCTCTCTGTCTCTCTCTCTCTCTCACGCACACGCACACACACACACAAAGAGAAAAGCCTAGCTGGTTGGAGAGCCCGTCCCCTCTCTCTCCCCACAACCCCCCTTATCGTGTGTCCTTTCTCATGAGCTCTCAATGCATCAAAACCTGCCCTCCTCAGAACAAGGATCCACTATAATATGAGAGGGGCAAAAAAAAAAAAAAAAAAAAAAAAAAAATTCATCACAGGGGTAAAAGCTATCACTCTCCTCTTCTGGTCACATCGATTAAGGGGATATTGAAGGCCAGGCAACTTTTCCACCTTGGCCTCAAGTATCTGTCTGCCTGTCATCGTCCAGAGAGCCACCAGATTACACAATGCTCTGGCAGGTTGACCTTCACTTAACTATCTGACCGCAGGGTGCATCATCCGCCATGTCTTTTATTGACTTGATTCCATCTCGCTCAATCTCATCTTCGCCGGCTGTGTTTGAAACCGCTTCAGCAAATGTTGTTACCGTAAACGAGAGCGGCTTCTCAATTGACTTGGGTCCCCTTTAAAGTGGTGCTAAATAAGTAATGGGGCGTCTCATCTGCTTTGGCTAGCCGGTAGCTGGATGGGTTACAGTGAAGGGAGATTAATGGATGGGCAAATGGAGATAAATGTATGCGTTAAACGGAAGCGCCAAGCCTATGACGTGACCCGGTGACATATAACGTCGATGCACAACCGGACAACTGTCAAGGTGTGTGTCCCTACAAGGTGCGGTGCGACATACGGGTAGGCTCGCTCGTGTTTTCGCTGATGGTCACGGATTGATTTTAACATTTCACAGATGTCATGGTATCAATAAAATCTAAGTGTGAATACATTTTTGTAGAGGTAACAATGGAATGAGTAATGAGTGTCTGGCCTGTTAGATAACTGAAATGTAGAGGGTTTGACCTGGCTACATTTCCATGGTTACTGATGGGAGATGTTGGATATGTTACTGACTTTGCAGGCTAAACTCAGTTTTCCCAAACCAGTAACACATGGTTTGGGGGGGAAAAAAAAACCACCCTCTTTAGATTAAATGTGTGTGCATTACATTACTGGTCTCTTTGAAGATGCTCTGTAGCGCTACCACTAGCCTAGACTGAAATCCTAATAAGATTAATATGAAAAGTACAGTATATAATATACAGTATGGGCACACAGTATATGTTATCTTAATATTTAGAATATATAACTGGACTAGCATGATTTGTTGCGCAACCACAAAAACATAAACAAAACAAAAGAGCAGTACAGCTGAACAATGACTGATGAGGAAATACAAAGGTCCTCAGAGACAGAAACATCAACATCTATTGTGTTTCGACCACACGGCTGCTCAATTAAGGTTGTTGTTGTAACATGAAGATGAAAAACTGAAGTTCCTTAGTTATGAAAAAAAAAAACAATACCGGCTATTTGATTTTCTGCATACTGTTTGTTGTTGTGGGACATGTGATCCGCTCCTTCTATGTACCTGCTTTAGTAACCACCACCTATGCTGGCTGTGTCAGAACAGGTTTTTTCTTTTTTCCAAGAGCGAGTAGTCAGATGTGGGATCATTGGATGCAGCCCACAACAATCGCACGTATTTTTCAATCATTCATGCATGCATTTCAAGTCAAGTCAATTATTATTTGTATAGCTCAATATCACATATTTGCCTCAGGGGGCTTTACAACCTGTACAGCAATACAACCTCCTCTATTCTTAGACCCTCGATTCAACAACAACAACAAAAAAACCCTTTAACTGTGAAAAATGGAAGAAACCACAGGAGGAGCAAAAGGAGAGGGATCCCTCTCCCAGGATGGATAGACATGCAATAGATGTGTGAACAGAATAGACCAAGAAAGCAAAAATACAGCATGGACAAACAGGATGACAAAATTATAGAGCTGAATAATCTAGACCGCTGATACTTCTGAGTTTCACATAACATATTTACTTTTGCAAATACATTTGTGCATTTCAAATTAAAAAAAAAAAAAAACAACAGCTGGTGCTTTCTGTAATTCAAAACACGGTTTGAGACGCCTCCACTCAGGGTGGTAGATACTACTGTATGTAATTAATGTAAATGCTGGAAGCTGGGTTCTGCATCTGAATATAGTTGTCCTCTCACTGACAGACCAAGGCTGCTCTCATCTCTCCTTTGTTCCTACAGTCTTGCGTCTTCACTGACAGTGCTGTTGACAGGCCAAACCACACGCAGCACAAACCCTGCTACAATCAATTCACTCAATTTAATCTTAATTAGCTGACCACAAAGAGCTTGCGCATTGCTCTGCCTCCATCTAGCTCTCTCTTTAAAAGACATTTTCTGTACTGTTCAAATTTCACACATCACATTTTAATGACATGTGGGTCTAATGACCTGTGTTAAATCCCAGCCTGTGACGAACCCGTGACACACGGCCAAGACTAACCAGTTTGCCTCCATTTCATCGACATCAAATGGGAGACGACTTATCTTCTGATTGGCATCAAAGGAATTGCCATGGACAGCGCAGGATCTGTCCATGCTTCCTTGTAAGCAGGCTTTTTAACCAGCCGCTTGTCATTTCCAATGCAAAATATGAACTGTTTGAAGCATGCGTTTTCTTATTCCGCGGGCGAAATATGAGTTATGGTATAGTTCTGGTGTAATCGACAATGCCCCTGGGTCCTGTATAAAGTAATATGTTTAAATCAGATGGGCTCAACATAGAAACAGTTTGAGATTCAGTATAACGCTCCCCCTACCAGCTCCTACACTAGGGCTTTGTAACCACCGAAGATAATGGATGTCTCCACAGGCACATGTTCATAAATAAAACAAGCTGAGGTACTCGCCTGGTATTAACTGCACTTTTTTTTTTTTTTTTTATATAGAATAGGGAATCAATGCTAATGGAAGACATGCAAAGCAAATAAGGACAGTTCTCTGGTCTTTTGACCTCTGGTGGCAACAAACATGGCTACATATAGCAAAGAAATTCAGAAAAAAACCCTGCATCCAGAGAGGAATAAATATGTGGATAATATTCTCTGCACTCAGCAGTGATGGTGAAAAAAAAAAAAAAAAAAAAAGCTGTGAAATGTAGAATTTGATATGCTGTAAGGGTCAGCCCCAGGTTCTCTGGGACCACTGGTGGAAAAGCAGATGAGCCAGAAATGGAAGGAGTTTGTGTGCAGCAGGCAAAAAAAAAAAAAAAAAAAAAATACATCAGCCCCTAGTATGCATTCATACACTATGTATGGATGGACTGAGACTTGAGCTATGACAGCAGCGGCATGGAAAAACATATTAACGTGTAAAAGATACACTCGCCGCCCGTGCGGTTGTGTACTGTAGCGCTGAATGTTAAAGCTGCTGGACGACAGATATGTGATTTGTGTGTGAGGGGACTAAAGGGAGAAAGTTAAGGAAACAAAGAGGGATGAGATAGAGGAGGAAAAAAGTGGCAAGAGGGGTGGGGTGTGGAGGGGTGTGTGTGTGTGTGTGTGGGGGGGGGGGGGGGGGGGGGGGGGGGGGGGGGGGGGCTTCACAGCAGAGCAATAATTTACAGGTATTGTAAAAGCAGGGCTGGCGGGGATGTCAGTAAAACAAAAATGCCAAACCGCTCTCTGGAGGGAGTGAGGTTTTATACATTTCTGCAGACATTTTTCATCAGAGGACAGTGGAACACTTTCTCAAGTAGTCCCTCCTGAACCTTCAAATAGGGCAAAGTCCTTTCTTTGGAGCCATTTTTTAATTGCCCTTTAAAGATGAATTCAAAATATGACAAGAAGCTGAGATCGAAATATCTGACTTATAAAGGACATATTATCTCCAAAACGTATTATTACGCTCAATTCAACACTTCGCCTGTAATAATGATCCATTAATTGTAAACGAAAATTCGCATTTGCTCTTTTTTTTTTTTTGGTATCCTTCCACTCATGCAGCTGCCATTGGTTCACGGCGTCCAGCCTTCTACACCTAGTCTCCTCTGAAGCCCGAGCACACAAGAGCGATGGGTTAAGGGCTGTTATTTCATACACTCCCTCAGGCCCCCTTCATTTTGATAAAGGTTGCATACCTCCGGGCATTTCTGAGAACATTTCCCGCTCTCTCCTGACACTTCCACCTTGCCACCCCTGTCCCCTCTCAGCACGCCCTTTCCCTCCGGCACAGTGCAGTTTACCGACCGTGACACAGCGTGCCGGCTGGATAATCCCAGTGAGACTGAAGCGCCATTAGGAAAAAGGAGGCCGCTAAAATGCCAAACCATATTACCGACCCCCCTTCCCACCCCCTCACCCCCCTCTCCTCCTTTACTGGGTTCCATCTCTGTCTTTCTCACAGAGGGCACCTGGTACCACATCTCTTCGTTAATGCATGGAGGCGGGGGAAGGGTCACACACATGAAACTCATTCCCTCACTCAGCCACTTATATATGGTGAGAAGCACGACTACATTGCGGGTGCCCTCTGACTATTGGGGGCTAGTGAGCGGGGGGGATGGAGGTGTATAACTGTGTGCGTGCTGAGTGTGAGACCTCAAATAAACAGTACAGTTTAGAGCTAATCATGCTCAAGGTAATGAAGCTACCTGGAGACGCTGTCAGCCTTCAAGGTTAATGCAACACCTGTATGCGTGCTGTGCAAGAAACCAAGAGCGAGAGGCATGATCAGTGCGGATCGGTGTGTGTGTGTGTGTGTGCTTTTGCAGATTCATGTGGCTGTGCATGTGACTGTAACATGTGTACATTATTCATCGGAAGAGCTGTGAGCCCTGAGACACCACGGCACAAAGGAAACAGTAAAAGAGATGCCACAGAGCGCTGCCACCGGTCATTTCTGTTAGCATCACAGAAGAAGGAGAAGAAGAAGAAAATCCTCTCCCTCCGACACAGCGCGTTTTCAGGAGGGGGGGGGAGTGGGAGTGGGAGTGTGTGAATATTGTAGTAGACCCCGAAGGTGAGACAGATCAGAGAGGTACAAAAACTGTGAAAAGAATTAGGTTAACTTGTCGGAACAAAAAATAAACCTTTAACTCTCTGTGCGGCAGATCAATGTAGTTACTTTTTGGCATTTTAGTGACATATTTCCATAAGTCTTGCCCCGATCTCTAAACAAATATTCAAATCTGATCAAACAAGCCATTATGTTGACAGCTTTCAATTCCTTTCAATGACAGAAGCGTCTGCAGGCAACCTTTGAGGAGGAGAAAGCAGGCAGCTATATTATGCAAATGGCTGTCAGTTTAACGAATCAGAGGCAGAGAATTAGCAGGCTGTTAGTCTCTCTTAGACCCGCAAATGCCGCTAATACAGATGAAGGGCTGGAGCCTGATTTCATTATTGCTCCTCTGAAAAAAAGAGAGGAAGGGGGATGAGAGAGAGGGAAAGAGGGAGAAATCGGGATTGAGAGATGGGGAGATGGAGACAAATGTATGTGAAAACACAGGCCTCTATTCAGAGCCCTATCAACTCCAAATATCAAATTAGCCAAATGAATGGTACAAGATAAAGGACAGCACGGGGAGGAGAGCACGGCACGGCAGACGGGCGAATGAAAGGAGCAAAAGAGAGAGAGAGAGAGAGAGAGAGGGGGGGAGAGAGAGATGAGAAGCTGCGAGGGCATGTTAAGAATGGGAGGGATCGGAGAGTATTTCAATAATCGATAGAGCGTGAAGTGCAGAGAGAGTGAGACACGGAGCGAGAGAGAGAGAGAGAAGCGGGATATCATAGTTCATTAGTCATAGCTGGTGACAACTAGAGACTGTAGCAAGAAGATTGTCACTGGGTCTTAATCAGATGAGAAACGATGGAATGCCAGTTGTTAATTCCAACAGCATTATAGCGTCTATTGTCTGCCTCTGAAGGAGCTTATCGCAATCTCTCTACCTCCGAATGCTGCTGCTCCTCCTGCTGCTACGCCAGCAAACAAGCTGCCAGCCAACTCACCAGGGAAACTCTAAAGAGCTAGAGAGAGACTAAACTCTCCCTTTCTGCAAAGTCTCACTCTCTCATACTCTTTTTTTCTCTCTCTCGACTCCTGTCTCCCTCTGCTCCCTTCACACACACACACGCACACGCACGCACACACACACAGCAACTGCAAAACATGTGATGCTACAGTAGCCCTTGGTGCTAGACGGAAGCATCTCTGAGGCAGAAACCGGGAAATCAATTCTCCCTTTTTAAGCAACTCATTAAAAGGCGCCAAGCAGAGTTAAAGCACTTGCTCAAGACATACCATTACAGTATATTATATATTCTGTTCCAAGGCTAACCCTGATGAACATACACCATTACGCAACGCTGAGCACAGAAGCTATTATGTGCATGCGCGCACACACACAAACGTTTTATACATTCAATGCATACAGTATACTAACAACAACAACAACAAAAAAAAGCAAAAACACAAAGATGTCATATTCTCTGTTTTCTTCCCGCTCTTGCTTGTACACAGGCGCAAATAAATACTGCAACAACCTCCTTAAAATGCACATCTCCACTATGTTTTTCTCTCCTAGGGTCTGTTCCTGTCAGAACCGTGGCCCAAAACTTTCAGTCAGCTGGCTCGGCTGGGGACGGTCTCTCCGACTCAAACAACTTCCCTGCCTGGCTGGAAATGTGTTTACTGTATTTGTACCACTACGCTGCACTGCCTGCCTCATTCACCACAACCAAACAGTCATGCAGCTACAGTATGTGAGCACTGTGTAAATTCTGTCTGTGTGCCCCCCCCCCCTCCTCCTTCCCGACCGCCCCCGGTTTGGGGTGTGTGCTGGTATATATCCATCTGTGTGTGTGTGTGTGTGTGGCGATACGGGGGGTAGAGAAAAAATAACATTTCATAAAAGAGGAGTAAATTTAACAGACAAAACAAAGGTGGGTCATGTGAGGTTGCGTGCCAATCAACAGTCAACCCCCTACTGTACATACAGTTTTTTTCATCTGTCAAATGTTAGTTGTTTTATTTCAACATGATCTCTTCCTTGATGTAGTTTATGGCTGCAACTGACAACTGTTTTTATAAAGTTATTATTATATTTTTTGCAAGATTCTCAAGGAAAATACAGAGAGGACAAAACATCTTCCCTCCAATATCCCTTTCATACAGGAGAACCCCTCGCACTGGCTTCACTGAATGTGGATTGAATTTGTGTTTAGGGCTCCAACTAATTATATTATATAACTAATAGTATTGCTTATGCTGTCATTTTTTTAATTAATCAATGAATCATTTAGTCTATAAAATGTCTTGGTTCAATCAAATGTTTCAGCCCTTTTAAAGGGGAACTCCACACCAACAAGTTGTATAGAGCCTTTACTGGCTCCACAGGGAGCTGCACAAGGTCTGATAAATTGACTCAAGCGATGTCACTTGAGTCAGTGTTGGTTGGGGCTGAAGACTTCAAGTTTGAAAATGAAAAAAAAATCTGGGGGTGTGAAGTAAGAAAGAAGTGAGGTTGAGGCTGATGCTTGAGGCTAAGGGTTAGAGGCTACATGAGTTGCAACTAGCATAGCACGCCAAATCTGTACAGTCAAGCGACTCATGTCGACCTGCGTTGTGGGTGATGTAGGTGCCAGGTTTTGATTAGGAAGAATAATGCATGGAATAAAAAAGACTATATCTCTGGTTTTGCTGCATTGATTTTGATCCCTTTTTTAAAAAAAACTGTTCATCATGAGTGTAATGCTACTAAGTTCAATCCAATACTAATATTTGCCTAAATAATGCAGCTACCTAATGCACACTCCACCTGTAAATTAGATAAGATGGAAGTAAATTCATCCTGAAAGATGTTTTGTGTCAAAGACACTAAGAGCACAGTAAAAATAATTATAAAGCAAGCAGCAGAAGATGTGCAATGTTGATAAAATATGCATCTTACACATTGAAATGACAGGTGCAACCTGCTAATTTGGCACATCTTATTTTTCAATAGTTACTTGATCCAAATAATTGAGGACCTGGATCAAATGTTTAAATGCTTAAATTAACAGTGACAGTTAATTTAAGCATGTTTAAGCAGGTTACCCATGAGCATGGGTAACCAGGGTAACCAGGCTAACATCTATGAGTATGCTACCCTCACGCTGCAGCTAAGTGGTGCACTCCCAAAACGTTCCGGGGGAAACTCAATCACGAGAATTATTGTTCCGTACATCGGAGTAAGTGGATTACTTAAATATTTTGACAGTAATCGTATGGATCAGGCAGCATATCGAACTGAGGAAAGTCGCATGCCAAAACAAACATCCTGTACTGAACGGTGCAGGATGAACACACAAACCGTTACACCCGCTACACAACACAACTATGAATGATTCGATAACAGATTCATTAGCATTAGAGCTTGGCCAATCTGTGTATTTTGCAAACCTAGATGTCAGAACTCTTCAATCACACACACTGATTTTCGCTTGCATATGCAGTGAAATGTTTGCATGTAGTAAAGGAGAGCAGCAGGATGAGGGGGACAAAACACAGAAGAGCAGAGAAATGAAGGGATCAGCATTTGAGGTGGTTAATTTTAGCTGATAGGAATCTATTAAAATATGCCAGAATCTCAGTACCCCAGTGTCGGGGCATCTCTAGTCTTAATGGTCTATAAAATGTAAAAATAGTGATAGTGGTTTCTCAGCAACCAGAAAACATGAGGCAAAGGCAGAAAATGCTGTAATTTAGTCTGAAGTGGCTCATTAATACATTTCTGTTTGATTCAGAAAATAGTGAAAAATAACTGTCACAATTTCCCAAATCTCAAGATGAAGGTTTCAAATTGTTTGTTTTGTCCAAACAACAGTCCGAATTAAATGATATAAAACAGAGAAAAATCTCACATCTGAGTGGCTTAGATATAACTGGCATTTTTGCTTGAGAAACAATTAAAGATGAATCATTTCTGCACTAATGCTAGTGTTGGTAATGATTTTTTACAACTGTATCTCTTGACATGAGACAGTTTTGCAGGTTGTTTCAACCAATATGTCTGCAATGTGGTTGTTTTGAGAACATATTATTAGATACATATTACAGACCTTTTGTACCAATGATAAATGCTCGCTTTTCTCCTCTCTGGATGTGTACCTCCTTACCATGGAGTGTACACATGAATATCAGTGGATTAAATCTATATTAGGGGTGTCCCGATCTGATCTCAAAGATCAGTATCTGGGCCGATCAAGGCATTTTTTAACTGATCCCTTGGTCAATTCATGGCAGGACGCAGAAGCCTACTCTGGCATACCTGCAGCTAAAACGTCTGCAGCGTGGAAATAATTTAAATTGGAAAACGAAAGCGGTCCAACATCCACTTGGAATGTCTGCAATGCTCAGTTCACTCAGGCAAAGGCTGCAATGAAGCAACAAACACTGGAGGATACTTTTAAGAGGAGAGGGAAATTTCCTCGAGACAGTGACAGGGCCAAAAAGATTACAGAGAGGGTAATTGAATTCATCGCTTCAGATGACCAGCCCATCTCTGTGGTAGAGAATGCAGGTTTTTTTGCAGTTTTCTGGAGCTTTTGGAGCCACGGTGCGCCCTACCCTCTCGACACTGTATTTCAGACGCTGCCCTACTGGAGCTTTACAAGAAAAAAAAACCCATTAAGGAACAGCTTGCATGCAGGCAATTTTTTTCTTAATGCATTGCAGAGCTATTCAATTGTCAAGCATATACACTGAATTGATTTTAATAACTTTAATGTACTGGAAGCGTGCACTGTGCAGCTTTATTATCTAGGAAAATACAAGTATCGGATCAGGGCTCAGTATCGGCAGAAAACTAAATATTAAATGACTCGGATCGGGATCAGGGGCAAAAAAAAACTTGATCAGGACATCCTTAATCTATATGTGTGCTTTCATGTCTGACCGTGTGTGAGAGGGTGAGACGACTTTGTGACTTTATGTGACAAAGCCATTCTGGCTGTGTGTGTGTGTGTGTGTCTACAAAACACTGCATAAACTGTCCGTCCAATTCTGTGTGTGTGTATGTACTTTTGCTGCTCGTGTCTGCTCGTGCGCGTACACTACAGTATGTGTGAAACACTGCGATATAGTGTGACTGTTTGTGACAAAGTGACTGTGTATTTGTGTGTGCAGAGATAAGTTTGTCAATGAGTGAGAGAGAGAGAGAGATACTGAGAGTGAGAGAGAGAGGGAGAGCTTCTGCTTCAGTTATTTGTCAGCAGCGCTGGTGTTTCACTCGGCTGAAGAGACCAGTCAGGAGGGAGCGGAGTACCTTCTCCCTGATGACACGCTTTTCTCACTGCACTCTGACTGACCTCACACCATAAACACGCATGCACACATACAGATAGACGTATGCAAGGTGGCGCGCGCACACACATACACGCTCACACTCAAATGCACGAACAAGGACATAGTATAAACACAAATGTACTGTGCGTGCGCACAGGTGTACAGCCATTCAATACAGGATACACACCCCAGGCCATCTATACGTGAAACACATGTAAGCACAAATTACATGCATGTATGCACACGGATACACACAAGCGAGGATGCAAAACACACACACACACACTCTAAATATAATGGTGTGTGTTGTATGGAAAGCTACTGTACCGAAGCTACTGTATCCAAGGAACTGAAGTGGGTTTGATCTGGTCGGACTCACAGTGAACAAACTATAATAAATGGCCACAGCTGTGGACCCCTGTGCTTGTGTGTGTGTGTGTGTGTGTGTATGTCGGCATGACTTTGTGTGGTCTTCCGTAGGTTTTTATGTTTGCTCATCCTTCATCCGAGTATAAAACCAGCGCGCTCGCTAGTATCCAGCTCCATCTGGATTCTCCTCTCCCGTTCCCCAGCTTCTCTCTTTCTTTTGTCCTCTGAGTTCTAATTTTTTTCTCTCATTCTTTCTCTCCTCCTTATCGATAATACAGAAATAAGTGAACATATGCCTCAGCAGTTGCTCTGTACGAGTGCTTTAGTGTTCAAGGTAGGGCTGTATAGTCAGGATTCCCTGACTATACAGCCCTACCTTGAACACTAAAGCCTCTGGGAGGACGGTTTCATTTTATTTAATCTTTGGTTGGTACCCACATGTGTTTAAGTACAAATTCACGGCTGTGTTCTTTTTCATTTTTAAAGTGCCATGCAAGTGTTTTAGGGACAAATTATTACCTGATGTTCATAGGCTGGACTTGAAATGGTTCACAATCGGCACTGACTTTGAACTTGGAAAAAGCAGACTAGGCTGAATGAAAAACAAGATTCTCTTATCTGCTTCATGTAAAATGCAGTGTGGTCCACATCGAGTGTGAAAACAATCTGCTCCACACTTGGGTAGTAGTGGACTATTTAAAGGGCCTTACATGTAATATCATGACACAGCACCCAAGACATTGACAATGTAGAACGTGTTAAAAAATGTATGAAAACTATTTTAAAATATTTGATATTAAAACTGTTCACTAAGCCCTGCCACACTACTTACCGCCTGTCCAGCTTCCCATTCTCACACGGCACACATGAATATGGCACATTTACCACTCGAAATTCATGTCTATTTTTCAAACAATGGGTCCTTGGTTTTAGACAGAGGTTAACAAAAGCAAGACAACTGTCACTGGCAGATTTTATTTGCCGTAGATAGCTAATTAAGCTAAGGTTGGCTTCATGGGTTGGTTGAAAACATCGCGGTTGACTTATATGTTTCCAGCTGACTCGTTTTAAAACAAAAGCCCTGTAAAAGGTGTCTTAAATAAGGATGAAATGCAACTGATGGCTACATTAATTAGCCATCAAGTTCATATCATGCTAGAACATTGAAGCTAAAACTTCAAGCTGCAAGTCCCGAGCAAAACGCCAGTTTTATGAGCCATATGGAAGACATTAAAATAAAGAGTCTGAACATACTTTTTTAATTATTTCTTAACATAACCCTGTTTTGGCTGCTAGCACTCTTGGACAAGCAATACAGATTTATGCTTAATTGTTCATATTTTCAAATAATATGTTTCACTTTTAACTTTACAAGAGAAAAGGCTTTTAAGGCGAGGACAAACCAATGTGTTCATGTAACGCTATTTCGGATTACGAGTTTGGCTGGGGTTGCTGGAGTGTAAACTTCCCAGAATCCAATAAAGAGCAGTACAGAGACTAATGTTACCCTTATCCAGGACTGGCTTCAACACAGTGGGCGATTATTGCACAGTGGATGTGCTAGCATGAACAGGGGTAGGTTACTACTGTAGGTAGGTAGTTAACATGCTAACATCAGCAGAAAACAGTATAACAGTATAATCCTCTCCTTAGAGTTTTACTTATTGGGTTGTGGTTTTGGAAAGGCAAAATTAAAAAGACACAACCCTCAAAAGTTTTACATCCCAAGTATTGCTACAAGATACCGGCCCATGCCCATCACTTTGACATGTGGACAAATTGAAAGACCTGCTGTGCCTAGTTACAGTTGCTATGCTATAATGGTGAATGGTCAGTTGCACCCTTTTTGCATCCCTTTTTTTTATTGTCATACAGTTGTATGGTTGTGTATGTGCAACAGGGTCACTTATGTTGATCTCAGGTATGTAAGTGAGGAAGGAAGTCAAACTGTTTTATTAAAAGATGTGTAAAGGTTATCACTCAGAGAGGCCATATATTACAAAGACTGGATAACTCATTTTAATTTGAATAAACTCCTGGCAGGGTAACTGCAGCAATTATACTCATGCAATAATAATAATAATGATAATAATAATAATAATAATAATAATAATAGATTCAGTACTTTGAACTGGCGGAGGAAATGATACAAATAGACCAAGTTATCTGTTAGAGAAATCCATCAGCATCAGCAGCTTTGAAATTGGTTTTATCTCCAAAATGACTAATGTGCATTTGGATGAGAGGGCCTCTAAAATCAGGAATACGTGTTAAATTTATTAATATATGCACCAAACAAACCCTCCCATCAAAAACAAGGGAGAGATTGAATTGGCAGTGTTTTCCCTGAAAGCAAAATGCAATTACCAAGCTGTGTATGACAAAATAAATAAATAAATAAGGAAGTAAAGAGCGCATGCATCAACTTACTGTCTCTTCACTGGACTTCACTTAATACCTTTCCCATTTCCAGAGAGGGCTCCATTCTGTCCAGATACAGCTCATTGCCACATCTGAAAAGGTCACCCTCAGTGCCACAGAGGAGTCTAATTACCATGTATTAAATGGTTCAACCCCTATTCATTTGCATGCACCTCTGTTCTTCCCTTGCCATTCTTTGCTGAGAAGTTCGTCTTTTTTTGGGGCAAAGATCACACTTGGCAACGCACGTGGTTCTCCAGTGGAAGTTCTTACGAGCTCATGAAAAAATTTGTTACGACTGCTTCTTTACAATGCAGATGTGCTGCATTGTGATTAATGGTGTAATGGAACATAGTTGATCCGTGATCCGTACAGATCGCCCCCCCACAGTTTGGCAGGCATGTGAGCCGCGGATTAATTGCAAAAATTTATTGTCTAAACGGAGACAAAGTAAACAACCCGCTGTAGCTACAAGTCACCGACAGACAGCGTGTCGACAACAGGGATTCTGAAGAGCAACGACCAAACCGGCATCTGACGGGTCCGAAGTAACATCTGCAGGTATGTTTACAAGCTGTTTAATGTGCTGTAGCTGAGCAGCTAATTAGCTATCTAGCAGCTAACTTTTTTTGGCGGTTCTTTCAACAAGCTAAGCTGCAGGACAAGATGTGTGTTCAAGTTTGTAAGTTGTGTGGACACAGGTTATTGTTTCATTCGCTACCATGTTTAAAGGAGGATTGTATCATGCCTCATATTGCACTTTAATTTAACAATTGAGTATTGAATATCTTACATATTTAAAGATTTTATTTAAACATTAGACATCTTGAACGTTGTTTTCATTTAAGAACATGGGCAAAAGTTCCTTACTTTAAGCTTTAGTCGTTGCACCCCTGATTCTGATGCAGGAGCCATGTGCATTGGATTGTTTGTTTGTTCAGTCCATAATGCATGGATGAACTACAGCAAATACTGTTCTGACAGGTGTTTTTGTTTTGCTAGCTATCTTCCCAAAATCAGATCTGCAACAGAAAACACTACATCAGATGGCCCTGACATACTGTTACAGTTTAAGTATTATTTCCTATCATCTTGATTTCATAGCAGTGTTTCATATATTAGGGTTAAAAAGGGCCAACCTGAATCTTACTGTTCAAGTGTGGGGTGTGCATGTCAAAATCTAAAGTTGTTTTTCCGCTCTGTCTGAGTCTAAGCATCTGATCTAAATGTGAATTAGAGGTGTCAGTCAAAATAACGAACATCCTCTTAGTAGCTGTGATAACTTGTCACTGAGTTCTAATCGATACGTTGGCATGACTTATTATGAGCTATGTTGCCAAGTACCCGCTGATCAACAATAGATCAATCTGACGTACAATTGATCTGTTTGCTACTCTCTTCACTTCACTGTGATATTTATTCACACAGACCATACACAAAGCAACCTGGGTCCACACCATCAGCTACTAAAACCACTATTGTTTATCCAACCAATTATGTCCAAACTGCTGAGACAGGTTGAAACACGGGTGAGGGGTGGAGCCGTGGGGACGGGGAGGAGGGGGTGGTGGAGGGGGTTAGCTAGTATAAGAAAGTGCATATTCACACAGCACATCACATAGCCAAGAGCCATCTTCAGGGCAATAACGCAATAATGAGGAAATTCATTCAGCTGCACTCGTGGTGTCTGGACTACATGACTTACTCATCTGATATGGCAAAGGAGTCTTTTAGTCCCACTGTTTTCCCATTTATTACTGTAAATGAAAATACAGAATTTAGCACAGCTTGTCCGGTCTGCATGAAAAAATCAAAACTGGCCGCAGAAGTAGAACAAATATGGACATAAAAGTATTGATTACCACGCTGCACAAGACACAGCTCTGTTGAGGCCACTTGAGCGATCCAGTGACTTGTCTCTTATTGTTCATAGAGCTGAATATGGGCTTTGATTGAACAAAACTCCGAGGCTGGCACTGACGCCAGAGCAGCGGAGTGGAAATTAGAAGGGTTCCCTTTAAAACCCTAGAATCATTGCAGCCAAATGAAAATACACACGCTGTTCTACATTATTACTTGTCGCACGGAAGCAATAAGTGGGAGAGATTTACAATAGGCAGAGTAATACCTGCTAATATACTTGCCTTCCATGGGGCCTTTAGTCTGGAAATCTTCCTGTAAAAGAGCCTCTACATTCCCAAATGACTGCAGAACGAGCAGTTAGTGGAGAATATTGGATTTAATCAACCATAGAGCAGAGGTGTGGGTGCAACACTGTATTTGAATGTAACTGTGAAAGAAATACCAGTAAAAAGACGATGCAACCCGGTGTTAGTTTTGATCTAATGACATCCAGACGTTCGTTCTAAGACACGAAACCCTAAAGTTCAAAGGGGTTTTTTTTTACAATCAAAGAACATCATTCTTAGGTTCTGCTGGCTTGACCAGAAAAATGCACAGAGGGTTTTAGGCTACACTGGCAGGTTGGATACCCTCAGGCTATTCAACTTATTTCTTTAAACTCTGGCTTCTCTTGGTCATTCCTCTAAATGACAGTGAAATATTATCATGGGCCCAGGGATTGACGTTACCTGTGAATAGTGAACCCTGTCAGCTTTTTGCAGTTATAGCCTGGCTCTCCAGCGTATTCCTGAGAAACACTCATTTTCCCCTGGCTGAGATGAACTCCTGCAACACGCTGCTGACATTTAAAAGCTGCACATCTTAGCGTTGCTTCGCACGCTCATTATTTTCCTCCACGATTTACCCGCGTAAGCAAAAAATGTTAAAATACTAGAAAATGCTACCATTTTTCTTCCACGTCTGTTGAGCCTCAAAGGGATTCTTGTTTTAATTAAAACTGTTACGGTGGCTGCTCTGTGGCTGGACGGCAACTACTGTGGCTGCTACGTGGCCATAGAGATGGCAAATGAAGAAGAGGGCATTTTGTATACCACACAAAAAAAAAAAAAAAAAAAGGCAGTGTGATGAAAGGTGGTTCACAGTGTCCATTATTTTTGTTCCAGTTTCTGAATATCTCAGGAGATGAAAGAAATAAGGCTCGAGGGAGCGGCAGATGGAAAAACTCCATCATATCTCAAGAGATACAAACACTGACTCTCTCTTGCACACACTGAAGTACACAAGCTGTGCACAGACACAGATACACGCAGGATTTTCAATTTGCAATCAGACCCAGCGTGGTGAACTCTCCATGTTCGCCTCCACTGTCCCTTGTATTTGGTATCAAAGTTCCGCCCTGCCATAAAAGCCAAATTCTCTATGACATAGTGGAGATTGCTCTGTCGAAAATGCAATCAGCCAAAGCCGTCTCAAGTGCTGATGAATTACTGTGGCTTGGGAAAAGACAATGACTTGTCAGTTTTGCACCGATTGGCTCCGTCGAGGGACATGCACATTGGGGACCCGAGTAAGTCACAACACCGCCCGCCCTGTATCCTCCACATCTCAACGCATCAACATTCTTGAATATTAAGTTAGCTGTGCGGCGTCAGAAAGCTAACTTTTTGCTAAGGCGGTGATATCAGTTCAGATATTATTCAATATTTCTGTTATTTTCATTATGAGGAATCTGATTTGCTCATAAAACATTTGTTTTATACAGTTTTATAACCATAACAGCTGCCAATTGAGGTAGAAGTACTTTCCTGTTGTGGTGATATTTATCTTGAGGACAATTCCTTTTTGACAAAATATAATTTCCTCAATTTCCTTACTGCTGAGTATTACATTTCCTTCTTGTACTTTTCACCCTTGTCTTTCTAAAAAAAAAATAACATTTGGAAACATGTGCTATGTTAATCTTGCTTTGGTTTGTAAGTTATGAAAGACTTCTGCACATTCATTCATGATTATTAATATGGCATGGTGACTCAAATTTCTTTCAAATACTGAAACATGATAGCTGAATATGGATGGTGCTTTGCAAAATGCAACGCTCACCTTCAGTGTATCTATGCTGAAGTCAATGGGAGTAAATGATGTGGTTTCTCTCTGTTAACATGTAGAAGCTGACCTGAGTAAAATTAAAAGGGATGAGAATCAGAAAACTTAACAGATCAGGCTGGAGTTTCCTTCAGAGTGTAAGTGAAATAACCGTTGTGAAAATCTAATTAAGCAAAGACATATTCAATCTCAAAATGAGTAACATTTGGAGTTTCAAAAATACACGTGCAGTATAATCTTCCACTGTAAGTATATAAGAGCTCAATCAATGTTCTTCTGTTTACAATCACAAACTTTGATTTGTCTGTGACGAGATTCACTGGCTAACACTATCCTATTCATCACTTCCCTCTCCACCGAGCTCCATCCTTCTCTCATCCACTTTTATTTACCCATTCACATTCCCTCTCTCATCCCTCGTTTCCCTCAGTCATCTGAAAAAGGGTTGCTGCAGGCGAAGGCAATTGAAAGTGTGTAGTCGCCCACATAAAATGCAGCTTGAAGACAGAGTTACAAAGGGGCCACATAAAAATATAGCGCGTTTACTGCCGCCGAGTCGGTTGAGTCAGCCTAAAGCATTGAAACACTTGTCCCACAGCTGCTTCAACTGCGATTACTGTTTACTCTCTGCAAATGCACTGTATATACTGCTTGTGAATTTCAGAATATGGTGAGCATAGTAAAAATATGGTTTGAAAATGGAAAAAAAAAAAAAGATGATAACAGGAAACTGCAATTTCACTTTGAAGCCAAAAATGATAAATACTATGTTTCTATGTTTCTTTTATCACTTTCCTGCAATTTGATCACACAGAGATGGTGGTGCACATGTTTACATGTTGTTTTAAGACCACAGCTTTTGCTTTTTAAGGACAGTGCTCAAGAAAAAAAATGAAAAACACATCTATCCAATTATTCAAATAATTAAGAAAGAATAATGGATGGAGATTGTTTCAAAAGGGGGCGCCATACAACAAGTACAGACTGGTACAAACATTTCAGTCTCATACATTGTCCAAGCATATTACTACCCTCATTGCCATGACAACATAAAAAATCCATGAAGGCTGACTGTTTGTGATATAGGAGATGATTATGATGTGCCTTACTGTTCAACTTCTGTTACTACAACAGACCACCTGCCCCAGTGAACACTCTGCTGCATAAATAGAAAACGCTGTTAGCGATGCAGAAGTCCTTTTAAAAATGGATCTTTTGCTGTTATATCCCATTAAAAATGGACAAGGAAGGGTTCATACGGAGTTTGTGTTGTTTCAAAGTGCCATTCAACATCAGCTGGAAACAAAAATAGGCAAAATCTACACGGAGCAACAGAAGGAAAAAAAAACGTGGGTGTTATGTGACCTCCCATTTCCCCTCAGTTCAGAAGAGTGGAATACCATATCATACTCTAGCACTAAAGTGCTGACTTGCCCATGTTGCCTCTGTCAACCTTCATCCATGTTAATTCACAGGGGTATGAGTTCATTCTCTCTGGCTGAAGAAAACACACACACACTAAATAGAATGGGGGTGGGGAGGTGGGGTGGGGGGGCGTTTCTAGGCCTCTGCCCTGGAAACGGTCATTAAATAGTCATGGGTCCCTGTGCTGAGCTGTGCCGTGCCCGGCTGGGCTGCACCGGGTTGCTGCAGGCTTAGTGCTCATGTTATGCTCATCACCGTAGGGGTCAGGTAGAGTGCAAGGCTTCTCCTTCAGTTACGGGACCAGTTTAGCGTCGCTACACGGGAGCCTCGCTGCGTACACCTCGCTAAAACACAAACCCACATGCACATTCACCTCGCTTTAACCCCGCGCTGGCTTGTCTGGATGGAGTAAGGTCACATCACGGTCACTGAGCGGTTAGACACGTCACAGAAACACAGGATGGGCTTCTCCAATTTTTTTTTTTCCTCTTTTTTTTTTTTGGGAAAGGCTGACTATCTAGTCTTTTTTTTTTTTTTTTTTTCGTGAGCATGCGTGTGTGTCACTACATGTTCCTGTCTGAGTGAGGGTATGTAAGCTGGTTATGTGAAGGTCACCAAGCAAAGCACATGAAAGGCGAAACAGCCTTTGAGCTCTTATCGGGCGATAAGAGTGCCGTGTATGTTTGGTCAGTCACAATGGAGCAGCCACTTTGCAGGGCCTAACTGTGGAAGCCAATGAGACACGTTTGTGAAGTGCCATGGCTTAACGGATCACTTCTTGATGTTTGGTTTCCTCCCACACTTCAACTTTTTTCTCCCCAAGTTTACAATGGAAAGCACACATTTAATAGCAAGTCATGAAGCAGTGCATTTTCCCTGCACAGTGGGGAAATAGTTCAGCCAGAAAGTCAACTTGTATTTTTTTGTACTCGTAAATCATCCAGTTGATCTATAAACTACAGAACTAAAGTATACTGTATATAGAATATAAATTATTTGGTTAGATGGATATTCTTGATGGCTTTCCATTACTAACAGTTGTTGATTAGTTTGAATATTGATTACTCTCCGGTTACCGACCGTTTTATCCTTATGACCCCTCAAAATTAAGCAGTTTCTATTTGGGACCCCTTGTCACTTGTTGAATATGTCAATTGTGAGCAGTTCAGCAGGGAAATTGTTACATTTAAATAATTATTAGTATAGTTAATCTATATAATATTTTACAAGAAGAAGAAAAAAACATATTGCCATAGCACAACTATGTTTTGGTGTCTTTCCTTTTCTGTTAATTCTCTTAAAACCTCTATATTTATCTTGAGACTCATTCAAGGGGTCCTGTCTCCCAGTTTGGGAATCACTTGATTACTCTAATTTACAGTGAAAAGTGCCCTTCACAAGATCCCAGAGCCAAAGTTGAAATCTTCAGTTCCCAATGTTGTTTGACCGACAATCCAAGACCAAAGCTGTTCAATTTAAAATATAAAACAAAATGCTCGTTAATACATTTTCTGATGATCAACAGATCGATTAAATGACAAAAAACTGCAGATCTAGTCATCAAAGCCTCAAACATTAATGACCAAGAAAGTCCCTTAAGTCCCTTCTATTACCTCGGTGTGTTTCTTTGCACTAAACGCACCTTCCGTTCACCACCCTCGAGCCCCAAGGCAGGCATCTTGCACACTCAACATATAACTGGAGAGAACTGAACCAGTCAAGTGATGAATGACTTCTAACACACTGTGGACTCAGCAAATGTTAAATATTCTCATTAGCTGGTTGAGAGATCATACACACACACACACGAAAACACACACACACACACACACAGCTACTGCCTTAAACCGTCTGAGCCTGAGGCGGTCCAAAACAACCCCCCCCCCCCCCCACCCTCTACCCCACCACACTCGTGTTTTCTTCTCCTCCTGCCTTCATCACCCTTCTCTTTTTCTGTCTCAATCTATTGCTTGTGAGGCTTCAGGCGCTGGAGCGACAAGCAATACCGGCGTCTGAGATGTCATACACGTCTCTGTCAAAGCAGAAGCAGCGGGGCACTGGAGATGGACAGACACCTGATCTGCTGTAACTGGCGCTCCCCTTTGGGACGACTGATCCGGGTTGTTAGTATGAGAATCAAGATTAACAGAACCAGCTGTCCTTACAAAATGCTGTGACTTGACTTCCTCGACTTCTGCTCTGTCAACTGCGTGTAGATAATACATTGTAATAATGTCCTTGTCCTGAATAAATTCATTGCAAATGTGAGTGTTTCACTGATTTGTGCTTGCACCTTACTATTCAAATTAGCTTTATTTTGCTCTCAAGTTTCTTTCTTCTCCCATCCTTAAGAGAAATGGGTAACAAGACATATTTGGCTCCATTTTCTGCAGCACCCAGCTGCCAACAATGGGTCTGTTTAGGAGGAGGGTCTGGGATAAAGAGTGGAGAGGAGCAGGAGAGACAAGCTGAGCACAGAGCTCAGGGCAGAGGTGGCTCCTGGCCATCCATCTCTGGTTTCAGGATTCAGAGAGTGCTGACAGGTCTGGGTCCCCTGGCGCAGGCCTCTGGGCTGTAACCACGGATACCCAGACAAACCAAGAGCTGTCACTCAAGCAGTACCAGCTAGATAGAGTCACAGGAGATGGGAAAACAGGATAGTGAGACACCAGGGGTGTGCGTACGTGCTTATACCTGCATGTGTGTGTGTGTGTGTGTGTAGTAGAGAATACAAGACGGGAAATGCAAAAGCTGTGAACGCAGAAACAGTCACTTTTGGGACATACATACAGAGGACACGTGAAAAAAACAAATTCTTAATACTGAAGAAGGTTTTGGGGAAACTCCAGGCTTAGACACACGCAGACATGCTGATAATAGCAAACTGCCACCTCATGAATTTTGCAGCTGTCCAAATCTCCTTGACATTTTTATACAAGCGTGCTCTTCCTTTGGCAAGCGCTGCCGTGCTTCTAAGACAGATAATGAACAGTGTGAAGTGGGCATAGTAAAACAGAAAGAGGTGGTAATGGAGATCATTTTTAAAAGTGTGAATGATCAAGGTCTATTTGAGGGCAGTTGACTATTTACAAATGAATAAATGCAGAGGTGGAGCAATGTCAGACCATAAAAACAAAATTACATTTTCAGGATACACTTCACACCTTTCTAGGAAACAGATAAAAAAATGCTTGGTTTTTTTTCCCCAAAAGGTAATTATGGATTTGTATGCTAGAGTGTACAACAACTTTTCCGAGGGTTTTAAAAGTACATCCTCATAGATCTTATCTAGCAGATGAGAACAAGTGAAATACAAAACAAAAAAAGAAAAATCCAAATTCCATCAAAGTTTCCTCGAAACCGCAGAGAAAAGCACAATGTACCCCCATAATGTCTGCACATTGATAAATTGTCTACAGCAGAAGAATAACAAATAAATTATTCAAATCTCTACCTTGGTGAAGTCAGAGGGGGTTTTCTCTTTGTTCTACACCCTGGCATTGATTTCTCCCAGTGGCGTAGAGTGGGATGCCTGAAGGTTAGACACACACACTATGTAGATAAATGACTCCTGAGCTCTGGAGTTTGATCCAAATGAAGCAATGATGTAGCTCACTGGCCCGGGCCCACATTGAAGTAAAGTGTGTGCTAGTAAAACTGTGTGAGAGTGTGTGTGTGTGTCAATGTCTGTGTGTGTGTGTGTGTGTGTGTACACTTGTGTATACTCCCGCCGGAGTGGTAGGGGTGCGCTAGAGTGCAAATAAGAGGGAGGAGAGCAATAAACAATCTGTAGCCTTTGTATGAGGCATATCCTGTATGTTGTAATGATCGGGTCTTTAACACTGTATGTCACAGCGGCGTACTGGTATGCAATTACATGCAAACAAACCCTAATGAACTGCAATCACAAGACAAAATATGGAGCATGACAGAGACAGCTAGTCCTAATTGAGTAACTTTTCCCTATAAATTTGAGGAAATGCACCTCAGAAGAAGCCGTGTTGTTTCTAAATGTTCTCATGGTTCTATTATTCTATTAAACCAGAGACAGGAAGTCAGCATTCACAGAACTGATATGATGCTAATATGCGTATGTATTTCTGTATTTGTGTCAGGATGTGCCTTTGCATTTATGTGTATAATTACGTGTTATGTTCCCTCCATTTTTACTCCAAACTAACACATAATGAAGTTCCTAGATGCATGTCAATCTGCCACTGCATGTGTGCTAGTGTGTGTGTGTGTGTGTGTGTGTGTGTTTATGTTTTTCCTCCCCTCTCAATCCCAACGCCCAGCGGTGTTCCCGGTTGTGCAGTGCAGCAAAATTGGCCTGAGAGGTTTGGGAACATTTCCCCCTTACAAACAGGGGCAAATCAATAACGTCTCGGTTGAGGGAGCCACTCTCCATACGAAGGTGAGCTGACTCAGCAGTCCCGGCAGCCGATGGGGGAGTGAGGGAGAGGTGGGGATGGAAATGATTGCTTTACAAGCGGTAAAATGCACGGCGGTGTTGAGAACCCTCTGTGGACACCGTGCTACACGCCTTCTCAATCCTCTACTGGAGGAGCGGGGATGGAGAGGAGAGGAGAGGAGAGCGCACGCATGCATGCTTGGCTTGTAAATACAATAGGCCTACTCTCTCTTGAGCTGCAAAGTGCAATTGAGCTCTATTGGTCTCTCTTTTTCTTACTCAAACTTGCTCTCATTCAATCTACTCCAACAGTAGCCTGGCAAGTCCTGATTTAATCTTTGCCAAGTCAGTCATAGCTCTACAGTAGAACGAGGGAGCCAGAGACAGTACCGAATTCCTATCTTTACTTCTCTCTAGTCTATTTATTCTTCCAGGTGTCAGCAGCTATCACTGCGCTGATTAAATGTGGGAGTTCGCTAATTACAGGGTGATGAGGCGGGAGGATGTGTGAGGAAGAGGGTGGACGTCGCGGGGTGCTCCGACGTCCTTCAGGCTCAGCGGGGAAAGTGCAGAAGCAGCAGCAGCTGTTGGCAGTGGAGAGGAGAAGGTGGTGTAATCTCTCTTTAGAAGTCCTAAAGGGCTGAATCATCTCTCAACATCACCTGATGGTCCTGTCAATTTTCTCTCCTCACCTTGTTTCTTACGCCCTGATTCATCTATTTACACCGGTGTCTGCCCATTAACTACAAATTATTGGCAAGTGTTTTCCAAAGCATAATAAGCTGATCATTTCCAGAGAGCCACTGGTTTACATTCATTTCTGTTCACTACAAAAATCTATTTGCTGAATCTTGCTTTGAGATAGGTCATCAATCACAAGGAAGATATTTTTTGTTGCCAGAGCTATGCTATTGTTGTGTGATAATGCAGTTGAAAGCAGAAAAAAAAACCTCTCCTGGTGTGGTCAAGGACACATAACAGCTGACATTCAAGACTTGGCTGCATTCACAAACACTGCATTCATGAGCTATGTTGTCAGAAAACAAAAACCAGATGAGAAACAAGCTTTGGACAATGTAAAAAGCATATTTTTATTATTATTAATTTTATTATTTTATTTCCTTTATTTCCTTAAAAAGTCTTGTGTTGAACACCAGACAGAAAGACACTGTTGTTCTGGTGGTGACGGTGAAGGTGGTGGTTGGATGTTGACATCAGTGTCAGCAGCAGGAAGCGGTGCACTAAGCATGCAGCTAATTGGGTTAATAAAGAGAATGGTGTTAAGTAATTGGCTCCCATGTAGGTAAGTAAGAGGAGTGGAGGCTTAAGGCTTACATGATTGGATAAAGGGAACATGGAAAAAGTTGGCTCTCAGATTTTAGACTGATAGGATAATAGAGCAAAGCAGGGAGACGTATGAATGGATAGGAGTCCTGAGGCGTGGTTGAGAGGGAGTAAAAAATGAAGGGCAGAATGAGTGAAGTTGTAACTTTGACGAAAAACTAAAGGTGTTAAAATGCTCACTGTAAAGATTGCTTTTTTTCTTCATGCAAAGCCTCTGCGAGAAGATTCTCAAATCCGAAACGAATGGAAACCAACAGCCTCTCGGAAGGAGGAAAATCAATCGGAAAGCTCGCAGAACACCATGTTTTGGAGCAGTACAAGTGTATGTGCGATTTGGAATTAATGGTCTGAAACATGCAAACAACTGTTCCTGCAGCGGTGGGAATCAGGTAAATCTCTGAGGCTGAAGGTCAGTGGCTGTTTTTCCTGGTTGTGTGGCGTTCTTCACGCTGCGCAGTGACAGTAAATAAAACAAAAAAAATCTGGCATCAGGCTTCCGCATCAGCACCGCGAGGATGGAGGCGGTTGCCATTTTGTCATCTAATACGGCGTGCAGAACAGAAAATATTAAGGAAGGCTGTTTGTGACAAGCTGAACGCAGTAAGGCGTCCCTGTCCATCATTTGAATGAAATGTTAAATGACATGAATTGCAATATGTCAGGAAGTAATAGCCTACCACCAGATGTTTGCTGCATTTCAGTGTTGGGATAAAGCAGGTGAACCATGGCGCAGTGCGATAAAATGAAAAAAAAAAAAAAGAAACACCCCACAAATGTGATGGTGTGAAAATACTTTGTGTACATCACATACTGTATATGGGATTTAAAAAAAACAAAAAAACAAAACACCCCACAGAGCAACAACTCTAAATAAAGCATGAGCCCTGTTTCGCTGGCTTTTCACTCCAATCTGGGGTGATAAAATCCTGAAGCCCGGCTACAGCGAGTTGTTGACGGTGTGAGAATACTTGGTGCACACAGCCTTTATAGCAGCTGTCTGCTCTGGTGAGGGCTAGATGAGCCAACTGAGGTGAATATATTACTCTCACTCAGTGAATGTCACAAATGCCATTTCCAACTGCTGAATGTCACACAGACTGTTGGGGTGACTGCTAACGCCGCGGAGCTCGGTGACGTCTATATATTCCCACTGTTAACATTCCGCATCCCTGATTTTTTGATTATCTGACTAAATTGCTATAAGATAGGGCTGGGCGATATGGACAAAATCAAATATCAGAATATTTTTGACCGAATACCTGAATATCGATGTTGCGACAGTATTGTAGGGATGACTATTGGTGCTTACACAAAATATTCACACACAGAATTTTGATAAATAGTCATCAAGGCAAATAATAGAACAGCTACAACAGTCTGGTAAGTCAGCCTTTAAAACCATATCACAATATTACCATATCCAAAATCTAAGATGATAATACTGATACATTCCCTAGCCCTATTATGAGCTAAATAAATATCAATAAGGCAGAGATGATTGGTTGGTGCGTGCCTGCTGATTACAGCTGGGACTTTTGGGGACCTTTTTTTGGGGGGCCTCGCTGCTCCATACAGTGCTTTTCCAAATGAAACACAATTTATAGCGAAGGAACGTAATGCTTTATTACTGTAAACAAAAAAACATTACAGGAACAGCTTTTGTCTGGGATGTTATTTGATGGTGGAGAGGCTGGCCATTGTTAATGAGCGACCCCTTCGGCTAGCAATGCCTCGCAGGCTCTGGAATGTACTCAGAAAAAAATAAATAAATAAATAAAAAAAAGCGTAGGACAAAAAGAAAAGAAACTGAAGCACATCTCTCTAACACATTCCCCTGCGTCAGTGTGGCTCATTGTTTGCGGCGCAGTTATCAGGGGCATGCTGCTGCTGAATGCTGAGAGCTGATGCTGATTGTTTCCTCACATCCTCGGATATATAAATGTTTGATTCCAAGGTCATTCACCTCCAGCTATCCATACATCTTATTCAGCCGTCACTCATTACCGCCATACGTCATCTCTCTATATTTATTGATCGAATAAGACGAAACACTAATTTTCAGCTTCCGGAGGATGGGAGAGCTAAAAACTGCAGCCTTGTTTTAATGAAACATAATATAATTATAATTAGGAAACATCTTTACCTGAGAGAGTGCAAGCTCCAGGTTATGCTCATCATTGTTTATTTGCTTTTGAGAAAAGATTGAATTGTTTTTTTTTTTCCCATAAAAGATTAAAGTTCTTTTTTAATTAAAGGTTCTTATCAAATCTGAATAACTTGCATAATTGGCTGAATTATTCTGGGTAAGTGTTAAAAGTTGCACCATTAATACCCTCTTACTGCGAACAAATCACATCAATGCAGCAGCTAAACAAAAGAATATTGTTGTGGATCAATTTCTGTTTCTTCAGGCGCTGAAAATATGTATTCCTTATGATAACAAGGAGAAGTGGTACTGGGAATAAAAAAAGCCAACTATGACGTGCAGTCGTGTTCAACACAAGACACCTAACCATCAGTATAAACAATAATTATTCTTTCAAAGCACCTGAAGATTGCTCACAGAAAAAAAAAAAAACTAATTTCATGCAACTGCCAACTACTGTATTTACTCGTGAACCAGCTATCAATCTCTGTGCTCGGTAAGTCAAATAAGGCTCATCTTCAGGCTTTGTGGATCTGTCAAGCGGAAAAACAGGACACTACTTTTCCAAGAAGAAAAGGGGGAACTGTGCCGACCACACGTACAACAAAAGAGAAACAATCTCCGGTAATTGCCTGCCATCAAACAGAGAACAGTGATTCCAAATGCAGGATGGAGGGAGGGTATGGCGGCGCATATTGCGAAGCAGTCAAGGACGTTAGAACCATCCATCTTCCAAGAAATCTCAGAGCTAATCAAAAAGGAGTAGCGTGGCTGCTGATGGTGGTGGTGGTGGTGGTGTTCCCAGCCAAAGGCAGGATCATTAAAGCCGGACATGACACATACTAAACAATGAGGAGTTAAAAGACTAGGCTGCCTCTGACCTTTTGAAGGTAAAAGGTGGGGAAGCACGCACGGACAGAGTGGCGCAGAAGCTCATTGATTTCAGACAGTTTATCTGTATCACAGGCAACAACCCACACAGACTGCATGAACAACACTTTCACCTGTCAGGATTAGGTCTATAAAGCCAAGTCGACAGAGACAAGGAGAGCATGATGTAAACACAGACACACAAATCTGATATCCATCTATCCATCCACCCACACATTCATTACTGTGGTTTAAAGCCATTCACCGATGCTTCAGTGTGAGATAACCAACGGTGAACAAATCTGTTGTAATGTGTGTGCTTCCTGTAGGTGTGCACATGTACACCTACACTGAAGAAACATATTTAGTCATTTATAAAAACACACATACCTCAGTGAAATGTGATTTCTTTCTTTCTCGTGACCGATGTGTACCATATTTCTGGTCAATACTGAAGCTAGACATTTTATATTGATTAGTTTGTTTCCAGTGCACCAATACATAATTCATCAACTGTGTGTTTATGTGGATGCACATGTATATGAGTGTGTGTGTGTGTGTGTGAGTACTGGAAGGGTAAACCATCAGTCAAAGTCAACACCTCCCTTTGCACAATTACCAGAAGTGTTACGGTGAAACAAAAGTCTCCTCTAAAATGCAGCATGCTGCTGAGATTCTGGGGGACCGGAGCAGCAATCACAGCTCTTTTATCTCTCCGCTCTCAGTGAAAGTTAAAAAAAAAAAAAAAAAAAGGTCTGGGACCAGTTCATGAAAGAATTAAAAGCCTGATGCGATTAAAAGGCAAGAAGAGAAAAGAAAAAGAGTTCAGTGCCTTGCCCGGAGCACGTTAGCCTCGTCAATCTTTCAGTGGAAATTGGGTTTGGGGCCGGAGAGTGTTTCCCCACAGGCACATCACAGCCTTCTCCACAGATCAGTGATCATCATAGCCATGCGCTCAATCCAAACCTCAGCCAATACCAGGACAGAAACACAACTTCATCGCGGTCCTGGATCAGTGGTCAGGGGCAGTTTCTGTAAAGTGTTGCTCATATCACAAGGGCACCGTACTGCTCTGGTGAACAATCCTGGATATACACATTCAGCCACTGACCAGCGCTCTCAAATGCTCTCCAGCAATGATTCATAGACATTGGTTAATCTTATCAGGGACTGCCTGGACACAGCAGTAATAAACTGGAAATTGTCTAGTGAATCTCATATCAAATCACAACCATGGGGAAACTAAAGGAACACAGCTTCTCAAAGCAAGAACGCACACGTCTACGGACTTGTCTGTTGTTGTCGAGGCAAGCTATAATGCGATGGCGGTAATTAATTATGTGATAAACAAACACATTTTAGTAGAACCACTAATGAGTTATTATAAACAGCAAGAGTTCCTGATTCGCCGTATTTCGTACCTCATTATGTACCCTTTATCTAATATTTATCCCATATCTATAAAAGAATGTAAGAATGATATATACCCGGGGCTTTAAACAGCAATAAACGGCGTGGCTTTTGATTCAACCTTCAGGTTAATAAGACACAGAAATGTAATATCTTTATTCTCCGCCCCTTTCTTATTGAAAACTGCCAGTGAGACCTCACACTTAACTGAATCTAAAGGTTGTTTGACTGGTCGCACGTAGAAAATGAGATTACAGTGAGGACTTGAGTAATGAAGGAAGCTGCTTGTCCTTCCGCGATGTAACTCACTCGCTGTTCGCCTGAAAGGAGGTAGTAAAGCCGCCTGTCACAGACATAAAAAATGACTGGCCACTTCAATTAGTCCAATCATAAAATATAATTTGAGACACATCTATCTAACATGACCTGAAGACTTTGGAAAAAGAACTATTCTGTTGTTCATTTATTAAATATCACATTCACTGAAGTTCTCCGTCTGGGTCGAAAGTGACATTGAAATTTTAAAAAAATAAGGCGTCATTGCTTGGATGTACTTTTGTTATAATATTTAAAAAGTGAATCTAATTCAAGGAATGTGAGGAGAAACTGAAAAGATTTATACCAAATTGAATAAATCATATCATTAGAACCTTATTAATTCAACTACTCATTTCTGTGAATAATGATATGTGAGATTTTGATTATGCTGATGTACTATTCTATAGCTTTTCAAAAGGAAAAACTTCCAATATTCTAGTAAATGATGCAGCAACTGAAAATGAGGTAAAACACCAAATGAAACACAGCTGAAAGTCTATATTTCAAGTTAGAATTAAATTACTGATAAGTCAAAATAAAACTTTTATTCCAATTGAATAAAATCAGCATGGAACATTGTGTGCTACCACCACAGTGAAGCATATGTGAGTCACTGTTAACCATCAGCAAAACAACCAAGACTGTTGTGATTCTCAAAACTTGCAACAGAAGGACTGAACATTTTTTAATCCATATTTTTCAGACATGGGCCTGTGTTGAAGGATGGTTGCTGGACCGTCCTTCAAAATGACTGAACAGTTTGATGTCCTGATTGAAACCATTTTTGTGTCCATTATCCAGCACGAACTAGATAGCATCTCACTGCCGGCTGTGCAATGTTTTGTGGATTATTACAATAGTTCAAGAGGGTTTACGCCACACGGACGTGAAACCGACTCTGAATTTATTCCCCTGTTACAATAAAGGCCCCCGAGATGAAGAAGGTAATGCCGATGTTACTATGTGTCAGGACTGATTTTGGGTGAACTATTTCATTCTATCTACTGTTTCCCCAGCAGCTTGCCATCTAAAAATCATCAAGGATTGATTAAGCAATTTCATTTTGCTTCTCGAGTATTTTCGAGCACAACATGGCCCAGAGTTTTGAGGTGATCCAGGGAACACTGAATTGCCTGAATAAGTACATAATCTCTAAAAATGTGTTGTTAGATTGGTGGGTTTTGTGAGAAAAATGTGCCTCTTTCATTCCCATACCTTTGTTGGTGAAGCAACTCCTATTTACAGACTGATGGGATCAATTGGTGATGTCAAATGCGATAACAGGCAGTTCACTGCAAATACATATATATGTATATATATACACACATACACACACACACATACACTACCCACAGACTGATCCAGGCTCAAAAAAATAAATGAAGCCATTTGAAAAGCAACGGAAAGATCATCCTAATACAGCCTTGTCATCATCTCCACTCCTACACATCGCTGTTTATTTTCCCCTGTGAGGCTACGGCCCTGCATAGTGAAGAAGACGCCACTCGCTCAACAAGCTCATCTTCAAAATCTGTTTACCAGGATGCAGGGTAGCAAAGGGGGAAAATCTGACTCACAAATTCAACCTCAGAGTGTTCATGTCAATGTCTTCCTATCTGATTGTTTTGGCATTCACATCTGAATAGGATTGGGAGTGTGAGGCAAACACTGAGGCGGCGAGCTGCAGATGGTGCTCCAGTGAGAAAGTGAGTGGCGAAAATGCTGCCACCAGACACGCTGTGGCTAATCAACATGAGAACACAGTTGAGCTGAGCCTGTGTGCTGGCTGGGCACCGAGTAGACAGTGATAAAACAATGTGTTGGAAGCACCTGCACAATTTCCTGCTATTCGGCTCTCTGCAGTCTTCTGGGTGCAACACCATCACAGTAAGACATATTTTATTACTTTTATTTCTCCTGCAAAAGATTATTTTGCTCAATACCGCACAAAAGCTGAAAATGGCGTGCGCCAAAAGATAATCAGATTTATAAAACTGCGCAAGCACGCACGAATGCATGCATTTTTTCCCCATTTAGAAACCATCAACTTGATAATGTGCGCACATGGATAAAGCTCACATCCTACCTCCTACACTCCCACAATTAACCATAAATGGTCAATGCAAAAGCCCTCATGAATATTGATGTACATGTGTTCCTGTGGAGAGCAGCAGCGGTAACAGAAGAAAGTTTGAGAGGCTGACGGTTGCAGCAGCTGTTAATGTGGTCACTGCAACAAACGCAGTGGTCAGACATGGAGGTAGATGCCAAGAAGTGCATTGCAGCACACTGTGAGTGTATGGACCAGTGGAGGCATGGGGACACTGCAGCTCACTGCTTGGTATTTGTTAAGCATTTACTGTATATAGATACATACATGTCTGATGAGACCACACACTCAATATTTAAAAAACAATAAACATTGTATTCATTTATATTTTCTCCAAAATCCAGCATACAAGTGTCTCTCTAATTTCCACAGTCCATACATGAGTGCAGGTAGTGAAGATGTGACAGGTGACGTGACTGGAGAAGGCAGAGTGTGTGTGTGTGTAGCAGCCACTGCAGTGTCTCCAGCACGCTCTTGTGCACCTGACAGCTCAGTCGTGTTCACACCAAAACTATATGAAAACTACTTGGTGATATATGCACAGTATTAGAAGATTTTATTAAAAATCTATTGGCGCTCTGTTCTGCAATTCTTCAAAGTTATTTGATGTCATCTTGGATTTCCACTACTGATGATGATAATTTCATCAGTTCGTTAACGTGATTGAGGTGAAAAGGAATCAGTATATTTTCGCTCAATACTGGGGAAAGGCAAACCAGACTTTCCAGAATCCTGCAACCTGCCACATCCTGGCATTTCAGCAGCGCTGTGCTGCTCCACAACTGATCGTGAGTGTGAGAATCACACAGCCCGGCCCTCTCCTCTGCACTCTGGGGGTTGGGAATGTGATGGTGAGACAGCGTATTGCGCTCAATATTTCATTAATAGTTCAATAATAAATCACAGATGTAATTGGTTAAGATTTGAGTTGGCTTTATATCTTTTAAAATTGAAAAGGTGCTTTTGGAATAGTTATAGCTCACTACAAGCAGAAGTAACACTGCTGGCTTGAATGTTTATGATAAAGTAGATCCATAATCAACGTTTGATATTCAGTAAAATTAAATGTGTGAGAGGAATCATTATACAATCTGGCTTTAATTCACCACTTCGCCATCTGTGTCACCGATTTCCCCTGTCTCCAAAAGGTTTGTACACACGGGTCAGAGTTTCTGTACAGCTGCACACATTCTCCCGTCAAGTTTGTTTTTATAAATTCCAACTTTTTCAAGGGAAATGATGAATGTATCTTTTAAGCCCTGTTTTGTGCGTATGCAATGGTTATAAATGGGACCCCAGAGCAGACTTAAAACTAAGACTTGATTTAGATCTGACAGCTGTGCGACTTGATTTACTTGAAATTTGACTGCCTAAACACAAAATAATTCAAAAAATAAATACAATTCAAAAAAAAAAAAAAAAAAAGAATCTACAGCCATGCTAGCTTCTCTGTGAAGCTGTATTTAGGCACTGGTGCTTTGTACTATGCTTATGGTTATCAGGTATAATATTTACCATCTTAGTTTAGTGTGTTAGCATGCTAACATTTGTCAATTAGCACTAAAAATTCTGATGGGAATGTCATTTATTTTGCAAATAGTCATAAACCAAAGTATTGGAAAGTTTAAATCTTTGATCTGATGGTGGCACTAGATGAAAAGTTATTAACCTATCCTACATGAATGTCTGCACTAAATTTCACAGCAATCGATCCAATAGTTGTGAGACATTTCACTAAAACCACAAATGTCCACCTCATGGTGGCGCTGGGAGAAAAGAGAATTGCCAAAGTCAGAAGTATTCATCCTCTGAGAACCATGAATTCTTGGCAATCCATCAAATTTCAGTCTGGACCAAAGTAGTGGACCAAATGACTGAAATCTGAAAGACTTGTGTAGACTTGAGATTTGGCTTGGACTTACAACAAAACGACTTAAAAGCATCTCTGTTCAATGTGTGTTTAAGTGCTCCAACAAAAAAAACAACCAAAAAAAAGATATTTGCTTATAGATCCAACACAGAAGGACATGCCACCAACAGCAAAGCCCCTGGGCCTAAGTGGCTAGAAAGCTCTTCAAATGCTTCATGCTTTTATTTGCTTGAAGTGGTATCATAGTTCAGCATTCAATTCAGTGAAAGGAAGCTGATTTGGAGAAAATGAAGGCGTAGAGCAAGCAGAGAAACTGTGAATGAGAAATGTGTCTTTCTAGTCAAAAGCTCATTAGTACCAAGTCTGGATGTGGTCTGAACAGCGATAGCACAGATCTGTGAAATCTGGGCATTATTCCCACCTACCAATAGCAACTCCAAAACAACAGGCCTTGTGCTACCCTGAGGGTCTGCTTCTATTCAGCTCCCAAGATCCTCCAAACCAAACAGTTTGGGTGACAGCTGGAATTTCACTCTTTACCAAGAAGGGAAGCTAACGTTTGGACTGTGTTTGAAATTTGGAACTGTGGGCCAACAGACACAAGATTACAGCTCACCAGGGGATAGAGATGTTGTAAAAAACCTTAGCCTGGTCTCCCAGGGAGGGATCGGCAGACTGTTCGCTGTACAGTAGCTTCCAAATGCTGATTCACACCTGAAGGTATAAACATTACACCTAGCCATCAATTGTTAATTCCTATCTTCTGCAGCTGAATTGCAACAATACAACAATATTGCTAAAGGTCATGAAAAGAGGCATGTAATAACGCATTATGTAACAACGCATTATGTAATAACAATGCATTATGTAGTAACCCCACAAAATGTAATACATTTTCACTTCATTGTGCAATAACATCCGCATTTTGTAATAATCTGCCTGCTTCGCCAAGTTTAGCTCTGGCACTGGGCACTACTAGCAGCCCACTTCCACTTGACCTGAGAGGCCTGGCAGGAGTGTACTCCTTAAACATGTCTGTAATCTATTCGGTCCCACTCCATGTATTGACTTATAAACAAGCAGCATCGCCTTATATTCAATTCTGTGGCTGACAGGAAGCCAGTATAGTGGACTTAAGAATCGGAGTGATGTGGTCTGACCTTTTGCTCCCTGTAAGGACTCTAGCAGCTGAATTTTGAGTAAGCTGAAGCTTTTTGATGGTCTTTTTTTTGGGGAGCCCTGTCAAAAGACCATTGCAGGAGTCAACCCTGCTAGTAATAAAAGCGTGAATGGGTTTTTTCCAGGTTGGCTTTTGACATGAAGTCCCTGAGTTTGGCTGTATTTGTATGATGATAAAAAGCTGATCTTGTTACTGCTTTTATGTGGCTATTTAAAGATCAGACTCAACTGTAACACCAGTATAATCTAATATTTGGGAAGTTCAATTTAGCTCAATTGCTAAAAATATAACATGTGTACAGATTAAGACATCCATTTTGGTTGGTTATTACATAATGCACTGTATTATTACAATTTCATCATAAAAAGTGCAACTTCTGCATTTTGTAATAACCACTGAAATATGTAATAATTTATTACAAAATTGAACAGGACAGTGTGCAGTATTAAACACAAATGATGCACTGCACCGGAGTTAGCTTGAAGCTAATTTGCATCTGTAGTCCATTATAATCAAAACATACAACAGCACAACAACAAACAGTACAAAGCAAAAAAAACACACACACACACAGAACACACCATACAAAATACAAAGCTACACACAACAGCACATCACATACACCCACAATGTAAATTAAAAATTAATAATGTAAACTAGGCTCAGTGGTCACACAGCTGATTCGTCTTTAGTTGATTTTTTAATTTGGCCTTGAATGTATTGATAGAACTACAGCTCTTCATATAATCAGGTAGGACGTTCCACTGAGTTGTGGCTTTAAAAGAGAAAGCTGACTGCCCAAATGCAGTGCGACAAAATGGTCTGTTACAATCTCATATGGAGGATATTCTGGAGGATCTAACAGAACTTACTGAGCGAGTATAGACAAAGTCACATAGTGGAGGAGGGGCCAAACCATTTAAAATTCTATAAACTAGGCACAAATTTGAGAATAATCTAAAATTGTCAAAGCTCAGTAAGTTGTATTTCTCCAGTACCCTGCAGTGATGGAAATGCATTGGCTTTTAGAGTTTGTTTGTATAAGGACTCAAGAGGTTTTATGGCTGTTTCTCCAGCCTGCCCCCAACATGTGATGCAATAAGACGTATGGGAAAGAATCATAGCATGCATAAATATCTTGGCTGCATCCAAAGAGAGACAGTTTCTAATATGTCTCAAATTTGCTAAGTTGTACTTTATGGTTTTTTTTAACATGTTTCTTAAAGTTCAAATTTGGATCCAGTGTCACACCAAGATATTTAAAATCAGTAACTATGTCAATTTGTTCACCTTTGTGGCAGATTATTACAAAATGCACGTTATTACATAATGAAGTGAAAATGTATCACATTTTGTGGAGTTATTACATAATGCAGTGTTACAAGGCGTCTTATTGTGCAAGCAAACGGAGGGCAGTGAGGCTGGCATGGCAACCTGCAGGAAGGGTCTTACACTAATGCTTTCTCCAGCTGCTCCACCTTAGGCTTATTGTTCCACTGTGCCTATCAGAGAAGGACGAGAGGCCATTTGAACAGAGCCTATCTGGGGCCGGGGCAGCACACATTGGCCCTCACATGCTCCATTAAACTGGGAGCAGGGGAAAGTATGAGGTCTTGACAGTTCCTGGCTCAGAGCCGCGCCGTTGACACAATTACTAGACCCTTGCCCCTCGTCCGTGCTTTGCTACCTTGTTTAAAATGGCTGCCTGTAGCCACGACTGGGGATGTAAACAACAAAGAAGCTACAGCCAAGAGGACTGAGCCCGACGACGATGACAGCCCAATGACAAGAATTGTTGTTTTTCCAACGGACCCCTTCATTATTAATTTGTTTGTTTGTTGTGTTCAAGTTTGACAGTATGAGGTTGGATTTCAGGTTGCTGGGCAATTTTTAGGATCTGGCCCTATTTGTTCAAGATCCCAATACTACTGTCCTAGTATTAAAGCTTATATAATAACAAAATCATAAACGAATGAGGTTTAGTACGATTATAACTATCTGAAAAGGTGAAACAGGTATGTAGAAGTACAAGCTATCCTGGACGAATGGAAAAAAAACAGCCTTGAACGATAACAGACTTGCAAAATCAAATTCAGAATATTGCAATTTTCCCTGAGGCAGAAAACAGCTGGTCTGGGCTTCATCCCCAACACTCACATAATATTCTCCCTCTCCCAAGAAACACCGACTGCAGTGTGCCTACTTTCTTGAGCCAGCGGACACTTTGCCAAGCAAAGCTGGAAGGGAAATTAAGTTTCATCTCAGAAAATGTTTTGTTATGCAAACCTACTTGATAGTAAAAATAATTGAAGCATCGACTGATTTGAGACAGAACACCATGGTGCGTTGGCAACGGGAACTAGGATGCATTTAGATTTCCAGACTTCATTAAGCTGCTTTATGTGAGTAGAGGAGAAAAAAGATTAAATCTTTGGAAATCCAGACCAAAACAAATGATACGCCTCTTATTTACCAAAGCTACGACCCCCTCCGGTTTTATTTAAGAGTGACTGACACCAGTGATGATTGAAGTCTGCCTCTTCTTTGGACAAGGGATTTCTCTACATTTCACTTTGAAATAAGAACAGCAAAGGAATATGGTCGCTGCTGATTCTACATTTCTGACATATCTGCCAATCCTTGACTGCCAAACAAAAATAAAAAGCCAATTTATTTTTTAATGCTTCTAAATAAATGGCTGTCCATTAAATTTACTGACTGCAGCTTTAAATTTTCCAGACACAGTTTCACCTTGCTAAATATCAGCAGTAATAGTTCATATGGTGCTAATTGCATTAAATATATAGTCATTACATTACATGCTAAGTAATGTTGTCAATCACTGACTAGTGTGCAACTGCCCAGTGATGAATTATTCTACTATTCTGATCATCAAATCTTACACATAAAACAAACAGTATATAGGTTATTTGCTGAAGTTGTCAATGTTAAGCTCCTCGGTTGCTAAGAAGCTTTGTAGTCTGACCTGAAGGTGCACAGAGATGCAGAGAGATGGCAGACAAAGAAAAAGAAGATCCCGCATCACCTGAGGGAAATATGAAGGTTAATTCTGGCAAGCCTATTTCCCAAGCCCAGAATAGAGCTGGGTGCATAAATGATTACCTACCGCCGGGGAAAAAAAAAAAATCTGATTGGATTCATCTAGACCCAGGTCATCTCAGAACAAGACACAATGTGATGACTCTGACGACTGTCATTACAACAGCCAGGAGCGCTAACGAACTGAGTGGTATCAATGGCTACGTTTACACGGACCCTAATATTCCACAAATAATCGGAATAATAGTCCAATAAGAATAAAAATGGCTCATGTAACCACTTCAATCGGAAGAGACTGGCCCAATCCAGCCAGGAAGGAATTTTCAATCGGGTTGAGAGGGGCGGTGTAAACCTTTGAATAATCCGATCAAAAGGAAAATATTACCACCTACTAACCATGTAAACGCTTAATCCGATCCTTTCCCTCTGGTTGCGCATGTTTGCCCCATGTGGGGGGTAACATCAGGTGACGGTAGAGAGAGGAGAGCGTGTGTGACAGAGAGTATGAAGTTAGCAGCTGTGCAGGTAGCAGTGCAGTTTGTCAACAGTTCAGGCTATTTATCAGTGAATAAATGCTACAACTCCTCAAGACCCAAGCCAAATACCCGTGTCCTGCTTGCAACCTGCTGATTAAAGTGAAGGGGGTCAGCCCCGAAGTTAGCCACAATGGGGTAGCCTAACCTGACCAGTTCACTTAAGGTGGACTGGCTTAAGGTGGACCAGCTATACTCATTATAGTGACAATCTCAGCTGCTGTGTGTGCATGTAACCGCAGCCGCTGACCTTGATAACGACCCCACAGAGGTTAAATACCTGGGGCTCCCCACCAGTCAGATAGAGGTGATAAAGCCCTTTGGATGAGGGGCGAAACGTCTACAAGAATCTTACAACCAAGTCCCGTTGCCCTTAATTCAACCCTGCTTGGATAACCATGACCTGGATGTCTAAGAACCTTCACAGACAAGACACAATGTATCTTTCTCATATTTCTACTGTATGTTTTTATTCTAATTGAGATGAGCCCGCAGGGGAAAAAAAAGGAAAAAAAAAAAGGCAGAGAGAGAGAGAGAGAGATCATGGAGAGGGACAGCCTCCAGTCAGCTCCAGCAGAGGGGCTTTGCTGACCTAGATCCAGGCTGAGTGCGGATGATATTAGCAAAGCAATTAAGGGAGATGACAGCCATCAGGCAGGGTCAGACTGACAGGGATAGCAGTCTGTCTCCCTCCCTCTTGAGTGTGTTCTCTGTCTTTCTCTCTCTCCCTCCTGTAATGGCTATTGATTTTTCACAACCAAAACAAGAGGCCCTCTCAGCCCAGAAGTGGCTGAATTGGTAAAGAGATAAAAAAAAAATGAAATAAATAAAGTTTTAAAAGAAGAGCGGGTAGCAGAGAGAAGAAAGTGTGGATGGCATGGGTGCATGGTAAGGGCAAAGGACTGAGGCTCACAGGTTGGTGACCCTGTCAGCTCTTTGCTCGGATGTGCTGAAATTGCTCCAGGCATGTCAAAAACTTAATTCCCCGGAGATGATAGGGAAGTGCAACTTTTACCTCAAAAAGTTGTTCCACGTTTTTTGCCATAGGGTTGAAAAAAAATGAAGTACAGAGAACTTTTTTTTTCCTGGTGTGACGAAGGTAGAGCGTCAACATTAAAGTTCACTCTCAAACAAAATTGAGAATAAATTAGGAGGTAGTTGGATTAGCCTCATTGTATCTATAAATATATAATCTGTCACCACTTCTTCGTTCATATAGTTATACATACACCAGTCAGATATTTCTGTACATAATATCGCTGCATAATACACAACTCAAGTCCACTTCAAATACTCCATGTTTGATTATACTTGATTAATTAAATAGTCTTGCATGTGGAAGAATAGCCTGCGCTCTTTCTTGGAATTATTTCATTTGATTATATTTACATCACAGTAAAGCAGATACAAAGGATTACAAATATAACTGCATGAAAAATCGTAACACTCCAAAGAGATGGTCGTGGTTCTCCAAACATTACAAGTAACTAATAAGCAACTTTCATTTTCCACTTTAAACTGTTTAGCCTCTTCTTCTTCTTATTTTAAAAATGCACACTTTGCAGCCACACATTGTGGGCAGAGTCCATTTACAGGAAATACATGCGAGCTGGTGTAGACAGAGAGTGAGATAAAGGACTTTGACTGGTCCCTATTAAACTACTACTACTAAATTAAACTATAGGTCTTGGCTGGCTCTGATATGATCTTTTAGTTCAACTAAGGACATTCTATATCTCAAAATGCTGGACTCTAACCTACTCTACTCTCTAAGCATCTACCACTGCCTACACCTGATATAGAGAAGAAGAGAAGTCAGCCATTATAAGTTTTCTAACAAAGTTTATTTTCGGTACAGGTGTGAGGAACTTCAATGTAAAACTGGGACATAAAAAAGAAAAGACATATGTACAGCAACAATCCCGGAGAAAACAAGATTATGTGAAATCTCATAAAACCATATTACAGTATGGTGGCATTAAAATGTCCCACGTACCATACATCCAAATCAGATTTTGAGCAATTACAGGAGACAGCGGCACTTAAATCACTGGCCCATTCAGCTGTCACAGAGCAGCGAATGTGTCGCTCCATCCCAGCATGCTTTGCTCCAGGCATGCGACTCAGTAGCGTTGTGTTCGGCATGTCTGCTTTAATCTGATCTCAGTGGGTGGTTGTAAGTTTGACAAAAGCGAAGGAGATAGACAAACAGAAGACCAAATTCTACAGAATAGCAGCTGAGTGGAACATAAGTGGCATGATGAGTTAAAATGGCAGAGAAAAAAGATTTGTGACAGACTCAAGAGTATACACACTAGATTCTTTTAAACATCACAGTACAGTATGTTGTCAACAGTCTCAAATCAATACATTGAATGAGATCTGTAGATGGCATCTCTGGAAAAAAACCCGTGAGAAAACTGCATAGAGAGGCGCCATATTTTGACAGACTGCTCACCAAGATATTTGTTCTTCTTTCACCAGTTTATCTAGTCACAGAAGGTCAGTATGTACAGAGGGGGGCTTCTTTTTCCAACTGCCCTAAAGCCAAGAAACACCTACTCATCTGATACCTGAAGTACACTTCAGAAAACATACCTAGCTAGGCTCACACCGCATGCTGCACTGTTTTCCTGCACAGATTCTCTAAGCTTAGTGTCAAGTTTTTTTTTTGTTTTTTTTTTTATCAACGAATTTCTACTTCAATCTCAAAATCAATTTTACAAGCAGCACTTTCATTTTTCAGTTTACAATTCAAGAGAGAGAAAGACAGTTGAGTTGTGTGAGCAGCTAGGTTGATGTGAATTCTGATTATTCTAGTAAGCAGCGGGAGTTAAAACTAAAAGTTGATTTGTTTTTGCCTGGGCGTTATGCATGGATTTTCGAGGACACTTTGGGGGCAGAGTTGAGAAAAAACACATATGGTGCAGGAATGCACATTTACAAGTACGGGGTCACCTCTGTTAAGCCCCTATAGAATCTCTTTGACATCTGCACTACACATGTGTCCCATCCATAAAACTGCACGAGGATCCTTACAACAGTCTTACATGTGCACCAAAAGCACAACCTGTGGATCGAGAGGTGCGATTAGAGACTCTATCATTAAGGCCAGAAAGAACCTGAAGAACAAATCTTTATTTTCAAGAGCCTGAGTAAAAGCATAACACCAAATGACCTGTAGTATGCTAGTAATCACTTAACTACTTAATGTCTGTATTAGTTCTCTCATCTCTGCTGAAAGACTTCAGCAATAACCATTTAGATAAATGGCAGCAGCCTCCCAAGTCCCTGTTTAAGTGGAAAATGCATTTATGGTTTTTCTCTGCCTCGAGCAGCACCAGTGTGCACACAAGCCTTGGCACCTTAGTCACGCTTGTGAACAGCAGTGGAAAATGCCGTAAAACATCTGAGACGTCCCCTACATATGTAGGGATAGAGATATGTGCCATAATGAGTTGCTCTGTGCAGATGGCCATTAAGGCTTATGTCAACATTAGGGAGATAGCCAAACAAAAATTTGGCTGATGATACTGGCAATTAATTCAGAGTAAATTTTCATGCAGACCTTTTGACCAGAGACGATAAGAAGGTACATCTGAATTCTTTGATAAGAGACCTGTTAGGAAATTAATTTCAGTAGAGAACATTTGGTCCTTACAGAGCTGCGATGTAATTAAGGTTAAAAAGAAGTTTTCATACTAGGCTTAGAAATTGCTTTCTTTCAAATGTATCATTGTGAATCTGACGGTGGCTGGTGCTGGAGAGACCACGGCTATTCACGATGACAGTGTGTTTTCAACTGATGCAGGACGGGAAGCCGCTCCACTGTGCAGCAAGCTTGGCCCATGAGGCAAAAAAGGAGAAGAAATCATATTTTTACCCGCCAAACAGCTTGAGTCAGCTGAAAAATGTAAATGCTCAGTCAAGTTCAGAGAGCAACAAAGAGGAAGAAACAGCAATAAGTTACCGGTTTTTATCTGAATCTCAGATATTGCATAATACACTGTGCATGCTCTATTTTATATGTGCATCGTGTCAGCGTCATTGTAGAGGTTACAGTGAAATAAAACAATAAGTTATTGGCATAACTTTAAAAAAAAGAAGACAAAAGCTGACTGCCTTCTTTATAGTAGCTACTGTAGGGTCTCTGAGAAGGAAAAAGCAAAGTAATATAATGCAATATAATGTTCTGCAAAGATGAAATTACCTATAACTCTGTTCCTAAAGCACACATCGTGATTCAAGTTGAGTGCTCAAGTTGAGTGCCGCTTAAGACATTAAGTGAAACAATATACCTTATCTGCTATGATAACCATCTTACAAAAGCATGGCAACTAATGACACACTAAGCTTTGATATATGGGTCATGCCATGATGCCTCTCCATAGCCAGAGCAGGGATACCCTTCATAAAAATCAATATGGCATCACTTGCATGGAGGCCTGGCACAGGGGACGCTCAGGTGTAGATATACTTAAAGGGGACTTATTATGCTCATTTCCAGCTCTATATTTTTAATCTGGAACTCCACTAGAGCAGCTTTGCATGATTCACAGTTCAAAAAACTCCTTATTTATCTTATACTGGCCCTTTATGCAGCCCCTCAGTTGAGCCTCTGTCTCTAACAGGCAGTCTTGGCTCCTGTCTCTTTAAGGCCCCTTGTTCAATGAGCCCATTCTGTTCTGATTGGCCAGCTTTCCAGAGGCCTGCCAAGGGTTAAGTTACCGCCGATGCAAACCCAACCTTTCCTGCTTTACCGCTTCATATAAAAAGCTTTTAAATGACTAAATGTTCCTCACCAAATTAGCAGAGCATCGTTAGCAGCACTAAAAACCAGTCGACACAACAACATATGGAGATGTTTGGAGCTCTTTGTTCAGTTGATCAGTTAGAAATAATGCACGGAGGAACAGTACAAGCAGAAACAGCCGAAGTGAGATGTTTGATGAAGAGCTGCAGACAACCAGCACACCTCAAACAGGTAAACAACTTATTTTACTTTGCCCTGCTGTGTAATGGAAAAACACTCACAGCGTGACAGCTCGACTCCAGTCACGGCTCAGCGTGACTACCCCCAAAACAATGTAAAAATGCTATTATTTTAGCCAAGCAGAGCAGTGAACAGATGACCACATAAAGAAATCCGTCAAGAGCCAATGTCGGCTCGGGCTGAAAGTAGAAAAAAACATTCGAAACTGAGCACTCGGAGCAGTCTGTAGCCTCTGCTTGGCCACATTTAGTATGAACATCCGACATTGTAACTTTATTTATATTATATATATATAACTGAAAAAAGAAAAGCATAATGGGTCCCCTTTAAATAAGACAGCAGACATGACAGACACGCTATATGCTCCGAAATGGCAAAGCCTGCTGCTTGATCATCAGGCTGCAGGACATCGTCACCAAAGGGGAAATGAAGGTTTGGTAACAGAGAGCTCAGGCAAACCATGGCTGACAGGATTTTGTGGATGAATAGATGGATGGATGGACAGCTGGTGATGCTCAACATTTTTTAGCTTTCTCTTTGCATTATGTCACCGTGACAGACTTACAATCCTCTGCTGAAATGCCAATTTTAAAAAGTAATACAAGGATATATTTTAATTGTCCTTTTTAAATAAATGAATACAAACCTGCAAAGCATGTTTGTTTGTTTGTTTTCCCACTGTTGAATTGAATGATTTTTCATTGCAGGTGTGCTTTTTGTTTTTCTTTTATTTCTACAGCTCACGGTTTTATCAATAAATTGCAGCTGGCACTGTTAAAAACAGTGAAGATGCCTGATGCTTTTTATTTCAGCTAGATTTATCACATGTTGTTCACCTTTAGCTCAATGACATTGTTGAGAGAGAGATGTTTAATTCCAGTTTTCTGGTTAACCAAAGCTAAACAAACTGGACAATAAAAACACTAAGTACTTTTCAGTGGAAGGCCAGGTGACATTTTCAAATTAGTTAAAAAAAAAAGTGTTTTTTTTTTTCATTTTGGAAAGCTTATAATGAAGCTGATATAAATGCAATGGGGTTTTGTAGCCTATTCAATTTACAATGTGCTATTTGATATAATGCACAAAAGAGCTTATAAAACAGTTTGTTAAACATCAGAGTGAGAACAAGGTGGTGACATCATGGAGGATAAACAGGTAGCATTTTAGCTTCCTAACTGCAAAGTAGAAAACTTTTATCTTCTGAGCAAAATATGATCTGACATTTAAACTTAAATGACTTAAGAAGGTGGAGTATTGTTATTTTACTCATCCACTCCTTCGTGAGGACACTAGAAATAAAGTAGTTACACACTTTTGTGTTTATGCTGTGCAGTCCCTAAGGGCACTAGACTATACTGATAGCACCGCTGAAAGTGCCAGCATGCCCATTCACAGATATTAGCCTCAATGGCCTGGATAAGATGCAATGTTAAAACCCCTGCTGTGTCTATGTGTGTGTGTTTGTGTGTGTCAGCCTCTTAGGATTCTATGCTCCTTTAACCATGGGCCGACCCCCTGCGGTGCCTTACGTCTTAATCACTCCAGGGGCGTGCAGGAGACAATGCCTCACTGTTTATGTGACAAGAATATAACCGGGTACGTGTGACAGCGCGAGCCACGCTTGGTGTTTATGCATGTGTGTTTATGTTCCGCCTCTGTTATGGTCTGGTAACGGTGTGTGAATGCGATCCCGTGTACCGGGGGAAAAAAAATAGAAGGAAGACATTTTTATGATTAAGGCAGTGGCTGTGTGCCGCAGGGGCCGGAGGTCGTCTCATGAATGGCAGTGGGGGAGGCTTGTGAAAAGCCTGACCTTGCTCCCCCGTTTCTCTTCTCCCTCCTTCCTGCACACCTGATTGCTCTCAGCAGCAAAGACAATATCAGACACGCACCTCATGGCGATCAGGTCAGAGGTTGCATCATTAGTAACATTACTTTTCTGCTTAGAACATACCTTTACCCAAGACTACCCACATCATTTTCTGTCTCTACTCTCTACAGCTAAATACTTCGCTGGTGCTGCATCCAGATAAACGCCCTTCTCAAGGTTTTTTTTTTTTCCCTTTGTCAGCAGGTGAGGACTCTGTCTTGTCTTAATAATGGTGGTGGGTGGGGGCTCACCCTCAAGCAGACTAAAAAGGCAGGGCTTTTTTAAAAGAGCGTTTAACATTATATAAGGCTGCTTCTACTTTATGTTATAACTATGCTGAAAAATGTGGATGTGGAAGATGACACATGACACGACGGCTTAAAGTCAAGAGGAGAGAACATCACAGCATTAGGTAGAAGGACATTTGCGTATAAACACAAACTGTAATTATGTACTTCTGTCTTTTTTTCCCCCATTATGAATACTGTATTCACAAAATATAAAACAATATACATTTCATTTCGGTATCTAATATCAGTGTTATTAAAAACTGAAACTTACTGATTTTAATTATGGTTGGTGTAAAGTGAGGATGCTTACAAAAATATTGCTATAATCTGTTTTTATTTATCGGTTAACTTCATACAAAGTGCAGTAAAGAGAAAAAAACCCGAAATGAAATCAATATTTGCTGTGACAGCAGCAGTTCTCCTCAGTACACCTGCACACAGTTTTTCAAGGAACTTGGCAGGTGGGCTGTTCCAAGTATCTTGGACAACTTGCCACAGTTCTTCTTTGGACTTTTGCTGCCTCACTTGTTTCTGTCTCCTCATGTAATCCCAGACTGACTCTATGAAGTTGAGATCAGGACTTTGTGGGGGGCATATCATCTGTTGCAGGACTCCTTGTTCTTCTTCTTACTGAAAATAGTTCTTTATGACTCTGGCTGTGTGTTTGGGGTCATTGTTAAGCCGCAAAATGAATTTGGGACCAATCAGATGCCTCCCTGATGGTATTGCATTATGGATAAGAATCTAAAGAATAAGAAGATATATAATGTAATAATAAGATAAGAACCTGAGGTGCCTAAAACTTTTGTACAGTACTGCAGCACAGTAAGTATGTATGCAAAATGCAGTGTTATGTTATATAACTAAACAAGCTACATATGCCGGCATAGCTGTGACATTTTGTATGAATAATCATGATCCAATATAATTATTTTTTAATGATTTTAGTGACACCTTTGACCAGAAGTTTGTCCATGACCAAGTACCTTGAAAACTAACAGCCAGATTTGAGAATCAATGATTTATTGATCTTGGAAACAGTAATTTTTGACAAAATTATTTAAACTCAAGGTCCACTACCGCTGCAACAGTTAGTCGATGAATCAATTAGTTATCAACTATAAAATTAAATCACCAACTATTTTGATAATCAATTAATTGTTTGAGTCATTTTTTAAGTAAAAAAGTAAAAAAAAAAAATCTCTGATTCCAGCTTCTCAAATGTTATTTTCTGGTTTATTGAGTCTTCAATGACAGTAAACTGAATATCTGAATGGGTTGTGGACTGATGACATCATCTTGTGCTTCGGGCGACACTGATCCTCATTTTTTGACATTTTATAGACCAAAGAACCAATCGATTTTGTCAAGCTATGGCCACAAAATGTGCTGTGGATATTCATGGTCCCCAGGAAATGAATCCTAATGTTTTTGGCGAGCTCTTGACACTTCTCTGGGGCCTCCGTCAGGCCAAATAATCATCATATCACAATATGATTCCAGTGAAACATGATGGATGATACTTGCCCAACCCTTGGTATAAATTTTAAAAGGTAATGAACCCCATTTTCCCATTTTGACCTGGCATATGGCATCCACTGATCCAGAGAGCACTTCCAAAAAAGGTGGCTGACATCATTAATGTGGACAAAAAAAAAGACATTCTGCATAGAATATAGAAAATTACTGCTCAGTCCAAAGTCTAAGTTAGTCCTGTGGACGAGGACAAAGCTGGAACAACAGTTAAAACGAGGTGACCACTCGGTGTTATTAGTATTCACTGACAGGAGGAAGTCACAGCGCACGTCTCACTATAATTTTCTGCACTCCTCAACAGAAGAGATGTAGCTTTCTTTCTCATTAGCTGCTGCAGAGTCCCCTGCAGTCTTTTATGCATAGCCACCCCCAACCTTCCTCCACAACTACTGCAGCAGGTAGGCTGCCAGCTGATGGCACCTTTGTCTGAGCGGCTCTGCATGCTGTTAGAGACCTGTTTTCCTCCTCACAGAAGCTTGTCATCTATCATTACTTGAGGTAGCCTTGAGAATGATTCCGGCAGACAGCTCCAGCTTACCGTCTGGGGGCCCAACGTAAACAGCACACTGCTGGGCAAACAAGGGTGATGATGACCATTACTTTCCAAGGTATGTGGTATAAAAACATATTGTGTTGTGTTCCAGCTTCAATTCCGCATGCAGGCTTGGCAGACAGTAGGATTTTTGATCATGTAGATTTATAATTTTGTACTCTAAAAAGGATGTTACTCTCTGTTCTTGTTCTCAAACTCTGCTGTGATGATTTAGGGCACATTTACACCAAGAATGTCTGGAGTGGTTTAAACTAACTCTGAATCACTCACTCTTTGTAGTTAAAAATGAGAACAACAGCATTCATACTTGGCTCTGCAACAAATAACCACACCAAGGCTCCCTGAAAATGCAAGTCTGCATCCTATTCCAAGCTAAATGTGGTGCAGTTTGTTTGGAGAAAGAACAGTCATACCAACTAATGGAAAAACCCCAAACCATTCCGAGCTTTATGGGTATACAGAGACGGATGGTGACACCTTATAGCCAACGGGTACCAACTGGCCATAAGATATTCCCATAGACGATTTCGATTAGCGGGTAGATGGGTTGAATGCAGGGTAACAATAGTGGACCTTAAAAGTTGAATCACCTTCCTTGTAAAATTCACTGAAAGTGCAAACAAATAAAAAAATACATGTTGTAGTCAGCTGAAACTCTCCTTAATGGTTTAATTATAATGCAAAGCCGCACTTTGTGGGCAGTACATTCACCTAAGAACTATAGGTCATAATGTCATCTTCAAAACTAGTAATTTTACGCCATAATACGTCTGACTTACAAACTGGGGGAATTTGTTGCTGTATTAATGTAGAGGTGGGATTAGTTGGTGGACACTGACAAGTTGAAAGCTAATGGTCTGGGTATGCTTGAAAAAAAAACAAAAAACCCAACAACTTCATATGAAGAGTCGTCTGACCACATCCGGAGGCCAAAGTGTTTATAACCATTTGGAACAGCCACATTCAAATTAGGGTGAAAAGCCTGGTGCCATACAAAAACAGTGGTGTAAAGAATTTTTAAAAAGAGAGCTCAAGAGAGAAGTTCAAACCTTGCTTACTTTCACGCCTCCACACATCTGGCCAATCACTTTGTGAGGTGTACATCATTATCGGTTTCAGAAGTTACAGAAATTCCAATTCTGAACTCAGATCATTTCAGATGCTGTTTGACCATCTCACAAGCACTTCTGTTGAAATATACTGATGCCTTAATGGCTGATGTTGAAGAAATCTAAGGCCTCGTGTTATGCTCAAGTGGGCTTCATCAACTCATATACACTGTGTGAATTTTCCAATTTACTACAAGAAGTTGTACTTTTACCAACAAAGTGGTTAAATAACAGTAGTAAACTGAAACCATTCCAGGTTAATGAGTTGTGCTGTTTAACTTCAACACATGACGGACAACTAGCAACAGTCTGCAGCATCACACTAACTGTAACTACTGTAGTTCAGACTACAAAACACAATCTGCAGGTGTGATCACAGGTGAGACTTTAAAATATACTGTATGCAGCACAACAGTTAATTTGGCAAACTGTGAAAGCTGAACGCTGTGTGGACCACCACAGCTTTGGATCAAATAGGCAGCCTTCCACAGCACGCACACCAAACAACACAGACTGATTTTATACCTGAAGCCCCCCAGTGAGGGTTGAACCCCAGCAAAGAGCGCACATAATGAGTCCTGCTCATCAGTAATGCACTGACCCAGGACGGACACACACACACTAATACGCACACACACACACACACACACATACACACTCAGACACAAAAGCCCAACCCCCCCCCCTTCTCCCCCATGTGCCTGTGGCGCCCGCGCCTGGTCACCTCGCTCAGGGATCAAAGGCAGTATGTCGTTCTAATCAGTCCTCGCAGTGGGCAACCCCATTAATTCAATTCTATTTCATCAGCGGTGAGCAGACCACCAGAGGGGTCTGTACATTCCTGGGGTCCTGCAGTCCAGGAGTAATCCTATCTCTTAATGACCCGAGATCAGGCTCTAACCCCGTAATTGCTGACAGAATTGCAAGATCTTTGCAGGAGAAGAAACAAAGACAGACAGAGCTCATTTTCTGGACACTGCGGGGAAGTCAAGCAGAATTAATGACGCCATATATCAAATAATTCCAGACGATCGACCCCCCACTAAACCAGGCCAACACCACAAAACATTTACACACGCAGTACGCTCTATCAAAAGATCAAGTACTGCATATTATGACTGGAGACTTGGAATTTGTCAGGTTATGCTACAGCACAATTTATCGTTCTTTTGATCATTTATTTTTAACTTTAACAACAATAATAATGTTAGTTAAATTACTAAAAAGACATGTGACCTAAATGTTTTCCATGGGAAACAGGAAGGGTACAATGAAATGATGAGGTAGAATATGACTGGCTCATATTTCATTGTACTAGCATGCTGGGTGGCTTGTCTGTCGCATAATAAAATGTTTATTGGAACATAAGATAATGAGCTTTTCATATCTTACCGTACCTTTGGTCTCTGGTGGATGGGGATGCTCATCACAGACAAATTAGATCTTTTGAGTATTGCCGTCTACACCTGCAGAAACAATAACAGTTGGTTAATATGGTGAGGCTTTAAAACACAAAATGAAATGAAAATGTCTATAAATCTGGCCCTAATACTCTTGTGTTCGCCATCTGTTAATGATGAAAATCAGGCATCCCTTCACTCAAAGAATAAAAAAAAAAAAAAAAAAAAAAAAACCCATTCAAGTGAGAAACAATTTGCATCAAGAGATTTATTAGTGTAATCTTTGGTCTGGAGAACAGATAAATGACTCCACAGAGACATACGCTACAGTGCAAACCCTATCAATAACTATCCAACTGTCCTGAGAGAACATTAGAGGTCAACGCCGGATAATTTGGCAGGGGAAAAGGTCAAATTGAAGGCATATGGCTGGAGTTGGGGAAAGCTCTGACAGACTGGTAGCAAATGAATGCCTCAGTGGGGAAAAAAAAAACAAAAAAAAAAACCTACAATTATATGCAAAACTGAACGCTCTGCTCTTTTTAAGATGACGACAAAGCAGATGGTTCGCATGGGAGATGACTTCAAAGGCCTTCATTGTCGAACGTAACAACAGCGCTGGTGTCCGTAAACAGCGATCATCTGACTCCTCCACAGTGGCAGCCTTTGGAGGTCACCACATCTCACTTTGAGTGTGTGAGTGTGTGTATATGAGAGTGTGTGTTTCTGTTTGGGATCAGTGTGCAAGGGCAATTTTTTGCTGAGAACAAGTAAAAAAAAAAGAAACTTTGGTAGACACCTTTTATCACTATGAATTGATCACAGTAAATCAAAGAAATAAAGATCAAAGAGGCAAAAAAAGGACTGTATCTTTAAAGAACTGAAAAGTATTTGAATCATTTTGATGCTTTTGAAACATTTTACTGGCCAAAATGAAGATCACACTTCCCCTGCAGCTGATCTCAAAATGTGTAGTGTAAACATCAGGTTTTGGTAGAATCCCCTTCATATCAAAGAGCGAGGGGTTTTCTTTCTAAATTTAACAATCACACAGACAGAAATCCATCATGGATCAGGAACAGATATAACTTTCTGCCTCCAGTGGAGCCTCAGTGAACCAGAATGCAATGCAGCTGCGTTGAATTTAAGGCAAATGCTGTTAATATTCCTTTTTTCTAAGCTGGAAAACCTCTTGCTCTGCTCTCACTGGGATTATTGGTTTCTCTCTGCACCTACACATAAAACCCACAACCGGAAATTCTCAGGCACAATTATGCATGCTCTCTAGGGTTTCTCAAAAGCCATTCTGGGAAATGTAGGCAACTTTTTACTGAAGTAGAAATAGATGATGTAATGTAATAGGTCTTTGTGCCTTGTAAGTACCCGTAGTTCAGGATGTACGTAATGCGGAAGTCTAGAAATCTGACGTTGCTGTTCTGGGCTGTATAAGCATGTTACTGTATATTTCACGAGGATCCAGTAAGGTTATGTTCTCAATGGAACTCTGTTGTCGAGCCTCATCAATATAATATGATGTCACAAGTTAAGACAGAAGAGTATGACGCAGTTTCAACCACCACCGTGTTTGAGTCTTCAAGGCAATCTTGTTGAAAACTGGAGAAACTGGGGTACCAGACTACTTCGAGCTCTTCTGTACTGCTAGCAGCATCGCGGAGAAGTCCAAGAAGGTGCGGTGCCCAACGTTCCTTCACGTCGCGGGAGAAGAGGCGATCAAAGTAAGTAATACTTTTGACTTTGAAAACGATAGGAGAGATGAAATAGACATGCTGAAGAGGAAGTTTCAGTACTATTGAGAGCCCAGAAAAAAAACTTACTTAGATATATACAGCACATGTTCTTCACATGAGCCCAGAAACAGTCAGAATACATTGATGCGTATGTCACAGATTTAAAAAATAAAGCCAAAGACTGTGAATTTGGACAGTTGCACAACTCCCTGGTACTTGACAAAATAGTATGTGGCATAACTAACAACCAAGTGAGAGGCAGACTGTTACGAGAAGCAGATCTGACACTAGAAAAAAAACGATTGATATCTGCTGTGCAAGTGAGATTACATCCAGTCAAGTCAAAGCACTGACAGAGGAAGTAGAAGTGAACAAAATAAGAACAGTCAAGCCAAAAGACAACAAAGTTAAAGCCAACACAGGAAATCTTGAACAAAACGAGTCAAGTTGCGGTAGACGTGGCTTTAAACAGGGAACAAAAAAATGTCCTGCAATTGGCCAAACATGTAAATCATGCCACAAGAAAAAAAAATCCTTTTGCCAAGATGTGTAGATCACAGGGTCAGCAGCAACAACATGGAAAGAAAGTGCATGCAATTGAGCAAAGTGAGAGTGAAAATGACATTTTCATCGGCACAGTCAAAGTGGAGCATGAAAAACACATCAGGGTGAGTCTGCAGAGAAAGAATCTGAGGAAGAAAAAAGGGACTGAAAGCTTGAGAATAAATAAGAAAGGTTTGACTTTTAAACTGGACACAGATGCAGACTGCAATGCAATGTCAGTTAAAACATTTAATGCACTCAATGTTTGAGGCTGGCTCGGGCAAAGTAAACGCAAACTTGTTGCTTTCTTTGGCCATAAGATAGCACCACTGTGCAAAAGAGCACTAACATGAGGGTACAAGGGCCAAAAAACACTGAGCTTGAAATCACAGAGGATGTTCCAGCTATACTGGGAGGAGCCCATTGTTTGAAACTAGGCTTAGCAAAGAGAATGCATGACGTTGGAAAGGAGAATGACATTCTTCAAGACTATGATGATCTCTTCAATGAACTAGGCTGCTTACATGGTCAGCACCATACACCTGTCATGCATAATCCCTGTAGCACTTAGGGACAGAGTAGTTGTGGAACTACACCACATTGAAAAACTGGGAGTAATAGCGAGGCGGACTGAGCCAACAGAGTGGGTTTATGGTATGTTAACTGTGGTCACACCCAGGAAAATCTGTATTTGCATAGATCCAAAAGACTTGAACAAAGCTATCAAACAGGAGCACAACCCATTGCTCACTGTTGAGGAAGTAGCTTCCTGTACGCCAAATGCAAAGTACTTTTGTGTGTTAGACGCTAATCGGGGCTTCTGGTAGATAAAACTTGATGAAAGCTCAAAGCTTTGCACTTTTACTACCCCCATAGGAAGATACAGATTGCCATTTGGGCGTTTCATTGGCACCAGAGGTGTTTCAGAGGGCTATCGCACAGATGATTGATGGTCTAGATGGTGTAAACATCATTGATGACCTGTTTGTTTGGGGACAGTCCATGAAGGAGTATGATCACAGGCTGAAGAAGTTGTTAGAGAGAGTAAGGGAGTACAAACTGAAACTTAAAAACAAGTGCTTTATCAGTACAAAAGAAATCAAATACATCAGACACGCTCAGTATCAGTGGACTGAGACCGTATGAGGAAAAGGTGAGAGCAGTGACGCAGCTACCAGCGCCACAGAACAAACAGGAACTGCTGAGGTTCGTGGAGATGATCAGTATCTCGCCAAGTTCATATCTAACTTGTTAGATACAAGTACTCCATTAAGGAAGCTGTTTGAAGTTGACACAGAGTGGCACACCTTAAACAGCTGGTCACCAATGCTCCAACTCTGGAGTTTTATGATGTCAACAAACCAATCACAATGTCAGTAGATGCCAGCTCAGAAGACATCGGAGCAGTCATACTGCAGGATGGACAGCCTGTAACCTATGGGTCAAGGGCACTCAATGACTGTCAGCGAAGGTATGCGCAAATTGAAAATGACCTACTTGCTATTGTCTACGGATATGAGAAATTTCATCAGTATGTTTATGGAAAAGACATTCATGTTGAGAGTGACCACAAGAGAGCATCTTTAAAAAAAACCTGTACACCAAGCTCCTATGAGGCTGCAGAGGATGCTGCTTCGGCTGCAGAGACACAGCCTTAAAGTCACGTATCAGGCAGGCGAGGAACTTCATATTGCAGACGCATTAAGGCGAGCATTCCTCAAAGAGCAGAGAGAAGATCTGCTGGAGAAAGAATTAGACGTGAACATGATTACACCTCGGCTACCCATTTTCGTTAGAAAAACTGCACAGGTTCAGAAAAGCTGAGGACCCTGAAATGCAGCTACTGAAAGACATTACATTAAGGGGACGGCTGAATGAAAGAAGTGCAGAACCAAAAGAAATTCAGCCCTATTGAACATTTAGGGATGAAATTACCCACACATCTGGGCTGATGTTCAAAGCAGCAAAGCTCATTGTTCCACATCAGCTGAGACGAGAAATGCTTAACAAAAATCCACGAGTCACGCTCAGGAATTGTTAAGTACAAAGAAAGACCCAGAGACGTTTTATATTGGCCACGTGTCTTCAAACATTGAGGAGATGGTATCTCAGTGTGCCTTTTGTAACAAACACAGGAACAGCGATCCAAGAGAGCCGTTACTCTCACACCCAATACCAGACAGGCTGTGGGAGAGAGTAGGGACTGATCTCTTTCACTACAGAGGATCTGAATTTCTGCTATGTGTGTGAACTATTTCTCAAAGTAGCCAGAAATCACTAAGTTGGGAGCCATCACCAGTAGCAGAGTCATAGTTGCAATGAAATGGATGTTTGCAAGGCATGGCATTCTTGATGTTGTCATCTCGGATAATGGTCTTCAGTATGCCAGTGCTGAGTTCCAAGACTTTGCAGAAAGCTGGGAAGTCAGGCACATCAAGTCTAGTCCCAGTCACACACAGTTGAATGGTCAAACAGAAAGAATGGTACAGACTATTAAAAATCTGCTGGAAAAAAAAATCAGAGTGTAATAATGGCAACCCCTACATTTCACTGTTGGAGTATCACAACACACCACTGGGACGGCGGCTGAAAGGTAAACTGCCAACTAGGGCTGGGCAATATATCGATATTAAACCGATATCATGATATGAGACTAGATATCGTCTTAGATTTTGGATATTGTAATATCGTGATATGGCAGAAGTGTTGTCTTTTCCTGGTTTTAAAGGCTGCATTACAGTAAAGTGATGTTTTCTGAACTTAGAATATTTGTGAAAGCACCAATAGTCATCCCTACAGTACTGTCGCAATATTGATATCGAGGTATTTGGTCAAAAATATCGTGATATTTGATTCTGTCCATATCGCCCAGCCGTACTGCCAATCGCAACCTCACTGCTTACTCCAGAGAGAACTGTCCAGGTACGCAGGCAGTTGAGGGAAAAAGCAGGAGAAGCAAAAACTTTACTTCGACAGGCAAACAAGGAGAATGTCTGACCTGCAAGCGGGAGAAAATGTCAGGGTGCAAAGAGGAGAAACATGGCAGCCAACCGTGGTCTTGCACAAACATGAGAAATCCCTATCTTTTGTGGTTCGCGCACCGTATGGGAGACGTGTACAGGAGAAACAGAAAGTGTCTGCGGAAAACAGACGAGAAAAGCTTTCAATCTACAAATCATCTTGAGGACATCTACCTGAACATAGACTCAGTGATGAAAGATTGTGACACAAGAGACAAAACATGCAATACACACACTTTTTGCTGTGCACACAGACCAAAAAGAGACGCCTGAGGAACAATCTGACACACTCTCATATCAAACCTGATCTGACAGACAATTCAGACTACCTGATAGATACAGAGAGTAAGGTTTAGTGTATCCATATGACATTGAAAGTGTCTTGCTCTTCTTTTTAAGATGTCATGGTTCAAGAGGTTTTGAGTTACAGGCTATATGCAATTAGCATTTTGCAACATTTACAGTGTGTTAAATGCTTTGGTAGATCTTATGTTTTGAAATAAGTCATATTTGCAGTTGTCAAGCTTAACAAAATGAACAGACCCTCATGTATGGGACAAAAAACAGACCAAAAAAAACCCAAAACAGGCTTTTGTGCCTTGTAGGTACCCATAGTTCAGGATGTACATAATATGGAAATCTAGAAACGTGACTTTGTTGTTGTCCTGGTCTGTAGCAGCATGTGACTGTATGTTGCACAAGTAACCAGTAAAGTAAAAAAGTAAACAATGGAACTTTGTTGTCAAGTCTCATCAGTATAACAGATGAGGAAGCTTAAGGGAAATTCCGAGAAACAAAAAAGTAAATTCTAGCCACTCAATCAGAATAAAAAATACTTCTGGAACAAATCAGTTGTTACAATTTGACTTAATACTTGCAAAATCCAAGAGTTTTTCTTCCTCTTAAACTCCCATGTAACACTGCAGGATCACTTAGTGCCTTTGAGCAAGGCCAGTTAGTAATCACATAATTTTAAGTTTGCACAGATTCATGTCGGGCAGGTACATTCCTCTTTTTCTTTGCCCTAAAGGGATTCTGCCAAAAATCATTTAAAAAACAGGTGAAGACGTTGAAGAATCTGCTCTCCTTTAAACTAATCTACTGATTATACAGACAGTTCTCAGGATGGGCTGCAGAGTAGAACCATATGTCTGAGAGGCAAAGCAGACAGGGAAACCTCAAAGTGTTAAAAGTGAAATGTTATTGAATGCTCATTCATCATTTTTTGCTGACTCTACTTCCAAGTCACATACAGCATGTCAGACTTAATAGTCTGTAGAACATGATTTTGACTGGGTTTTTCCTTTTAAGATGAAAAATGGTGGATGAAGGCATGTTTCTGTATTCCTAAAAAACAAAAAAAAAACAAAAAAACAAAAAAACGTCTGATTTCCATTGTGATGATTGTGCAAGAATGGAAACAGCTACCTTGCCAAATCTTTCTCAAGGGGATGATAAAAGACAGTAGCTCGCTGGTATAAAACCAGTTCTTTCCACCATCAGTTTATGGAGCTAAAAAAGCGTCTGCTGTTGCAGGGAGATTCTAAAAAAAGTTCTGACATATGGCTGATTATGTAATGCTGCCAAAATAATGCTAGGTGAAATCTCATTAAAAGTTAGATATCCAAGAAACTGTAATAAGTATTACACCTGAATACATTATGTTCAGCTGCCACTTCTTTTATCCTTCGAGAGAGTGAGGTTGTAACTACAAAAACACTGATGATATTCCACATATTTCGCAATATAAATACACAAAGCACTGGCTTAATGTAACGGAAATTCGAAACTTTTATCATAACATACTGAGCACTGTGGTAACTAAACCTGACATTTCATTATTGTATATTCACCAGAAAATGAATTGAAACCCCGTAGGAAAAATGTTTACTTTGCCATGAAATTAGAGATGTTTTCCATTAACTCCACACAAAGCAAGATCATTAACTACCTCATTGACTTCTCCCTATAGATTTATATTTTGTCTCCTCTTGCTCTAATTAACTAGTTGAATATCCATGAGGACAAAACATGCAGTTTGTGCCCAAAAAGTCACTACGGAGTGATATTTAAAAGAATTGCCATGGTAACGGATAATTAATAAATAAACATCTCATAATAAGTGGTAGAAAATCCTGAAATTGAAAATCTCAGTCTTCTTTCATGATCTGGATAAATGTGAAATTATTTTTGGGCTTTATTGCAGCATTAACACATTGTTAAAGAAATTGCTCAGATTTATTTTGCCGCCTTCTACTATTCACAGGATACACGGAAAAAAAAGTTGTACCGTGCCAATTATTGTAAACTTGTCAAACTGAACCCCGGCAATAAATCACCTATGTAATTATCAATTGATTGAAGCTGCTATCTAACTGTGAAAAACACTTGAAAGCGTAATACATCAATTTTAATGGCATTTCTTAATCAGAATGCTCAGCAATCAGCAGAGACCAATTAGGGCCTGAGAGATAGAGACTCGCCATTAATAATCAAACTTGGCTGCCATCGGCTGCATTGGCTCTGTTCTCAAAAGGCTGCCGGAGCCTTTGTCAAGTGGACTATTCATTTCAGGGTGTAGGTATTGTCTAAAAATTCAAGACCGGTAAAGTGACTGGGAAAATACAGCGAGGGACTACTCTGAAAACTGCACTGAAACCCGGAGAAGTTTTGTATTGGCCAGATTTTCAAATGACCACCGACTATGGAGCAACTACAGTTTAAAGATTTCTCTCATAAAAATCAAACGGCTCCTTTTCCACGCGGTAATGAATTCATGTCCGGAGAGGGGGAATAGATAGCCCCATCTTGCAAATGCTGCGAAATAGAAATGTCTACTCGGGAAAAGCTATAAAATTACACCACGGCCCACAGGCACCGAGCAATGACAAAAGATATCTTTACAATGCCACCTTCAGCCACCGGCGTCTTAACATTATGGTTAGTTTTATTGCAGCCAAGATGTCTGTGTGTCTTTGAATACAAAAAAACAGCGAAACTGCAATACATAAAATATATGAGCTGCACAGAGACCGAGCAGAAACATTGCCCTTCATGTCTTTCCAAGCAGGAGTTTACTTCTCTCTGATTTTCACTGTTCATTTCCCTGGCTTCAGATATAAGCGGCAATCACTTGACTTTCAAGTCCACTCCAATGAACTGTAAAGATGTAAAGAGAGGTTAAGTAACCAGCATTTCATTTGAGCAGAGGCAGCAGTACAAGCAATGTCCCTTTCAAATTTTTTATTTTTTTTTACCCCTATACACTAACACCAATAGCTCTATTTTGATATTTAGGTGACCCGCTGACACCTAGTTTAAGTAAAAGTGGCAACATGCAATTTTTCATCACTCACTGTGTATTAATAGCAACCGCTGGACCCCCATGCCAGACAGCAAGAGAGCATTTTAGCAAACAGTTTGCAAATAAAAACAGCCCGTTTTCATTTGATATTTGCTGCCAGATGTCGTGCAGTAATTACTAAATACAATTAATGACCCTGGTCATTGTGCTGCAGGTATTTATACAGGGAAAATCTACTGCCAGCATGAATTAATCAACGCTGGAGTACATGCATCACAGCATTAGGTGGTTGGGACGGGGCCAATATTTTATAAGCTGCTCTGGTCCTTGGAAGAATACATCCGGGCTAAGGCAAACAGGTTGTAAATAGGATGTTATTACTGATGCACATCACACCTCCTGCGAACGTATGATTTATGTATCCTCTTAACTCAAAAGCCACCTTTCAACTTGCACTGTTGGAGTATGCAAATCAGACATGGCTGTAAGTCGCTGTTATGTATACTTCCATTAACTGTGAACTATTTACATATTCCTTCCTCACTGAAGATAAATAATTTAGAGTTTTACAGTTGCCTTGAAATAAAACACACGGCAGAGGAGGATAGGGGAAGCAGTGATATCGCTAGAATAAAAAAAGTCAGATAGTTGCAGTTATTCTTTATAAATGTATAATGGCCATATAACAATTTCAGAAGGAATCCTGTTTGATATCACATATTTTCAAAACATTTAATATGCTTTGTTTTCTTGCAAACACCAAGACAAATGACAAACTCAAGGCAGAAACACTCCACGGCACAATTACTGCAGCGCATAAACTATATACCGCTGTTACGTAGTGGCACCACTCAAATGACAGTAGCAAACCTCAAATGGTTTTATTGTAATTTCCCATGGTTCTGAAAAGAAAGGCGGGAGAGAGGGGGGGAAATGAGTTCAAGTGACTTCAGTGACCGGTGAAATTTGTTTTCCTCTTGAAGTAATTTGAAGTCTGCTTTGCCTCAAGCAGACAGAGCCGGTTTGAGTCTGACATTCCAACTCAAAACCTGTTCCAGCAGGCCTCTCTTTAAGCTTTGTTTCTCCTCAAGACAGATTCAATTATTCAATTTCAAATAAATTATTACATAATACATCCATGTCCTTCTAAAGGGCCGGCGTACTCTCAAATAATGTCTGGTATATTCTGCATTTTTAACAGTATAGACATACCTTGAATAGATTTTATATTTTATTATAGATGATGTGTATTCCGAAGTAGAGATAAGATAGTAAAATACACCTTATTAAAATGACTAAGGTTCATAAAAGAGACGCCAGGGGAGCTGTGGCTGTCAAACAGCCGCAGAGCAGAAATACTCCAATAGCCAGGCTTAATGGGAGTCTGCATAAACAACAAAAAACATGGCAGTAGTTGTGGCAGCAGTGATGAGCAACAAGATGGAAAAGATTTGCCATGTCCACCTCCTTCCCATCTCTTCCCCGTCTGTGGAGCAAACCTGCAGTGTCAACATATGGGGCTAACAGGCTTAACCTGCCCCCCATGGAGCCACTCACGACACAGCAGCCTCACAGACCACAGGGGCCCTGAGATGAAGCCTCACAGGCCCGAGTCCAAAACCAAATCCTCACCCCCTGTCCCCAAACATGTCAAGTGAATTTAAGCCGTTCGTGTGGGTATTAAAATTATGGTAATGGCTTCAATTTTTCTCCCCAGATAGGCTTTTTTTTTTTTTTTTTTTTTTTGCAGAAAACCAAATGTTTCCAAACACTCCATGAAATGACATTGGGTTAAAGCTATGGGTAAATCTCGAATTGGGTCCTTATTGGGTAAGTATGGCCCTTGGCCCTGGCTCTAGGTGTCAGCATGGTTGCTCAAGGCCTAATGAGTCCCAGCATTTTGCTGAGCAGCGTAGCTTGGCTTTGCTTCCTGCAAAGTACAGCTTGTGGACTACATAGAAAATGTTAAGGCCACAAGAACACTCGTACATTTGTTAATGCACAGCTCTTATATTTACACAGTAATTCATTTAAAAAAAGTCATATTTTACCATCCAACATCATAGGCTACATATAATTTAACATTAAAACGTTTCAGAATTAAAAACCTAATTTTAAATGACAGAAACTAACACTTAAAAGTCCAGCTTCCAACTCAGATCCCCATGGAAGGAGGAGATTCAGAGCTTAGTGCATTTTGAGACCATTTGGGTCTCTGAACAGTGAAAACGCAGGCTTTTTAGAAATATGATACCAGCACCACTAGCCCATCAGCAACTGTGTTCAAGAGGGCAGCTGAAGAGACTGCCTTTCATAGTTCACTGATCTCTAAAGAGCTTGAGAAGCGACGCGTTTGCTCGTGGCCTTTTGCCCTGTGTACATTAGCAAGCTTTGTAATGGCCCGTGATGCCAAATATTCTGCAGCATATTCAACCAAAGAGAAGAGAATCACTGCCGCTGAAGTCCAATAACCAAAGCATGAAGGCTACAGCGGGAATAACAGAAAGATGATTCACTACTGTTGGTTATGATCAAACATTCACCCTAAAAAAAAAAAATTTAACCATGGACAAATGTATCTGTCCTTGCACAAAAGGTACCACATCTTTCACTACTGAAGGTAACACCTGTTTTTCCCTCACTTACCAATGCAACGCAGAGAAAACAACCAGCATCTGATAAACATGTCATGTTTATCAGTAGCTTGTTAAAACTAGCTACAGAAATTACATTTGAAATTAGTATTAATAGAAACTGCGAACTTCACAGTTGCAGATCATTTGCAAGTGTTAATTTGAAAACACGTGATGGCGGGGAAAAAAAATAAGTAAATAAAAATATTGCCTCAATCTGCTTCGTCTTTGAAGGAAATTACATCTTATCCTCCTCCTTTCAAAAACTCCATCATCTTAATATCAAAGCTGCACACGGACAACCAATTCAAGACACCATCAAGCCCATTACCTTTGATACGCTAATAAACATGGCCACACATCCTGAAACCCACCGTGATTAATGACAGACTGGATCTTTTAAAAATGACTGAGTTAAACAGAGCTTGCCTCACTGCCTCTTCACAGCAATTAACTGACTGCGGGCCGAGGGTGAAGCTCGGATGCGGCCGTTGTTGTCTCCAACAGGTACAGATAATTTAAGTTTGCTCCTGCTGTCATTTAACTGCTGCTCTCACCACTTCAGCATGACTACTCGATAAGGGGAAAAAAAAAAAAGATGCTACCTCCTTGATAAGCATGCTGCACTCAGATACCTGTGTGCACCACTTATGTGGATGAAGCAATTTAGCTATGATGGGCTGTATTTCTTAATGCAATGCTTACAGAGGGAATTCAAATGACAGTTTCGAGTGGAACAAAAACAAGCGCGAGTGAAAAACAACAAACATGCTTTGTGGACTGCTTCAAGTGAAATGGTATGCTTTGTCTGAGAACTGGGTTATACTGGAATGCATTGTTTGGCAGTTGGAGACAAATAATTCTAATATACATCATTTTAATTAATCATAATCATAATAATAATTTAATTTAATAATTTTAATTGTTTGGTTAGAAATCACACTTCTTTAACATAAAACAGAATTAGACGCTCTTGCTAATCTTAGGTAATTTGTGATAATTAAACCAGAAACTTAAAATAGGCTGCATATGCTCCATCCCCTCCTTTGCCTTTGGTTTTAAGTAGTGTTTAGTGTAAAGAGGTAAATATTTGCTTCATATTAATGCAACATCATGCACTTCAGGTTCAAGAGGTGCTCATACTCGAGTTTAATCTAAAAATCAAACAAAAGAAATCTTCGTCTTTGATTTTTTTTTTTTTTTAAAAAGTTCAATTTCCACAAAGCAAAATATAAGATTAAAGTAATTAAAAGCCATTCTAGATTAGTAAAAAAAAAAAAAAAATGCAGACAAGCTGTGTGTGTAACCTGCATGATGTATGTTCAGGAAAGCAACCTGATCATTTTAAAGGTCCTACAGGAATCAGAAATTCCCTCTCATTACTGACACCGGTGGCCATTAAGTGAGCTGCAGTCAGCATCCTGTTGCTCACGTTCGCGCGTGTGCTCGCTTGCTGCTCGCTCCAAGGCGCGAGACAACTGCAGGTGATGTCTTTTTCCTCGCTTACATTTCTCATAATAACATAAAAGATCTCTAACGTTGTGTTTTGTACCGTTTTGTAGCATCTCTCACTCACCAGTCAACCCGCCCAGCCCCACCCGCTGTAGGAACGCTCACTCACACATACACTCACACACACACAAACACAGATAGAGGCTCCTGTTAAACACCGGTAGGCTCAGTGAGCTGTGGCCGGGAAGCAACACTCTGTGGCTGGGAAGCAACACGCTGTGGCCGGTGAGCAACACGCTGCGGTTTTGTTGTGAAATATGGGCTTATTACCACTTTTGGTACAACCAACAGTAAAAAAAAAAAGGTGTAAGCTATGTTCTGCTGTCGCTCTGGAGCTTGTTATCTGCTCCTTTGTTGAGGAAATAGTTGTTTTAGCTGTCTGTGTGCTCAGGAGTGAGCGACTTGTCATTGCGGGGGTGTTTGTTTGTGAAATGTGTTAAGAGCTAATATCTGCAGGGTGTTTCTAGTCGGATAGCACCATTTCTGTTGTGTCGTGTTGTGTTGTGTCATTACGCTGGTTGTTTGTTGACGTTAGCGGGAGAGAGGCAGGGCACTTGGGATTGCGCAAAAAAACGTCACACCATTTGGATTTTTACGGAAAATCCGACGCGGGTCCTTCACATAGAAATCAGTCCACAGGCTGTTACAGACAACTGAGAAAGTCGGGGGAGGTCTCATCTTTTAAGTTATGTTACAACCCATTCATTCATTAGAAATAAAAAAACAATTCATACGTGTAAATTGCTTCACAATTCTTCTATATAGAACCTTTAATATTGAAATTATTTAACCAGCGTCACTTCTTTGTTACCTGCCTGTCGCTAGAGATTCTCGAATTAATACAGATTTTTTTTCCCACAATCCATTGAAAATTTTCTAACCAAAACTACAAAGAACAGCTTCTACATACTGGTATCGTTTAATTAAAATAGGGTGTGAGATCCTAGGGTGTGTCAAGTGGCTAAGTCTTAACTAAAAGAGCTTTTCTCCTTATGCTCATTACTGCATCTTTGCTCAGTCATTTTGAATGGATGTTGACCACTGCATTCAAATTACAGGTAAACTATATGCAGAATAAATCTGCACAGAGAATTAAAGTAAGAGATTTTAATCATTATTATGAAAATCTGCCAGAGGACATATTTGAAATCTGATTACGAAAAAACAGAGACTTTTTCAACTTAGGGGAAAATGGAGTTCATTGTCTAATAGAGGCATAAAAACATGCACAATTGGTCTTCGTTTTGATTGGGGGGCGTGTTGGTCCAGATTGGCCTTGTAATACCTACTGCTCAACTGGAATCAGCGTAATTGCTGGCTACAGTCGCACATTTATATTTTGCTTTGGTGAGCCGGTGCAGGATAAATAGAAGCATTATGTGTGCATTCTTTAAAAAAAAAAAAAAAAAAAAAAAAAAAAAAAAGGAGACAGTGGAAATGGCTCCATCTCATCTGGGTTGCTGCCTTGCACAGCCGAGGCACCATTATGTTTATGTGACTGTTGTTACATGAAAAACACTTGGAGCCTGGCTTTCCGCGGTCATGTTTGTTGAGAAGGCTGGCACAGCTTCTGCTTTCTAGACTCCTTTTAAACAACAGTACATCACCAGAGGCAAAACCAATGGATCACAATTCATCCAAGTACAAGAACATAGAGCATTTCATCTGTCCAACCTTCTTCTTCTGTCCTATGAAAACCTCCTTCTTGGGGAAATTGGGAAGGAATTAAGTAAAAGAAAGAAAAAAAAAAAAAAAACAGCCTCAAGCCACAGTACTGTAATTTGCTGACCATAACAACAACAGTCTTTTTTCACTTGGCCTTTAATAATAGGACAAATGTCTCGGGGTAATTTCTAAATGAATTCCTCAGGCCAAAATCGGGTCCCTGGGCCGAAGTAAATCATGTTTGATATAGATGGATAATCCCTGATTGTGTTTATTGTAAAGAAGCTTTTGACAAACTAGAGACACCACAACACTTCCACAAAGGTGAAGCTTGCCTGGCAATGAGGCTACGTAGCTTAACACACACACACACACACACACGCACACACACACACACACACACACACACACACACACACACACACACACACACCCCTCTTTATATTGCTGCTGATGCTGCTGCGTAATCATCCACCTACAGTGACGGGTTATTCTAAATATGCAGAGGCAATTCTCCGTCATACGCGACAGATGAGGCGAGAAGACCCTGCTAAATGGCCCCAGCTCTGAGGCAAAAGCATTGTCTTACCTCATCGAGTGCAGAGCTGTTCAGAGAGGACTAGGACTAAAGCCCTTAATCCCCGCCTTGATTCACAATAGCCTGCTAGGTTTTCAAATGTCATCAGTGGGGAAGTGTGTCCTGCTCCTGCCCCACATGTTTGGCCCGTTAATACAATAACAACACCAGGGTACATCCATTTAGGAATATAAGACAGGGGGGACTGTATATCTATTTATATTTATATAAATAGTAACAAACTCTCATGCCGTGGCTCACAAACAGGCATCATAAGAGTTGATAATAAATCATGCTAAATATGGACTACAGATTAAATGTGCTAATTAAATTCCTTCTTTCATCAATACGTTCTTACCTGACAGCCAAATAAAAACACTGCTTGTCACCAGAAGAGTGGCAGCAGATTTCTAAATAAGTGGATTCATCAGTAACTTGAAGAGTGTCCCTCACAACCAGTACTTCACAGCCGAGGATGCACTGTAACAACACATGGGACCCGTGATGAGTAATGCTTTGTTGCTCGGAAAAATAAGTCTTGCGTAGTGTAGGCTACAAGTAATATACATCTGTAGAATACAATAATAGGATTTAGTAAATACACTAAGTAGAAAGTATAAGGAATAAGCATACAGCCAGAGAATGGGGTTCAAATGTAATCTGTGCACTTTGCATATTTATTTTTTACTATTATTTATTATGCATATTCCAGTTTGCATGGTAATTTACTCACCATTAAAGGCTTTATGGCATAAGATTAGTTTTTTATACCATGTTAAACTGATTTTAACACAATTAAGCGGTGTTTTTAAATGTTTTTATAAAAAAATTAGCTGCAGATGCCACCAGCTGTTAGTCCTATATTGATGACCTTTTATCCGACCATTACTGTATGACTCATTGATTGGCATTTGTCGGTACAACCTGTTCGGTTTCTGTCACAAGGTTTGAGATGTGAAGTTAGTTATTTCCCTCTTGCAGGAGCGCTTGCGCACAACGTGCGCGCCGCAAACAGGCTATGGTCCTCCGCTAAAGGGTAGCAGTGAAACTGATGATACTCCTCTCATTCATTCATGATAGGACAAGTGCCCGTGTGCCGTCTAAACTCCTGCCTGACATAAAGCACGTCAAAATGAAGCGTACAAAGAGTCAGCGTGGCGACTGTTTCCATGAGCGCTTACCTCCCCGGCCGCTCGCTGCTCCTGTCCCCCGGCGTTTGTCCTTGTTTCGCTACGGCGCTGCTTATGTATGAATGCTGTCTTTATCCCGCAAAGACTGCTGTTGCATTTTACAGCAAGAGGAACAACACTGTGCACTGGTGGCGGCTGTGTGCTGGTCGGTAAGTGGCCTGTCTGTGCTCGGCTCTGCACGTCACCAAGTGGAGTGGACAGGACTTGGCAGACGCGTCTTTCTGTGCTCGCTGCGCGGCGGCGGATCTAGGATGTAAGCGACTGCTTGGACGGACTGGCACACCGTGTGGCCACTTTACTCCCGATGCTGCTCCTCCCCTTTCACTTTGCTTTCCTCACACCAGCCCTACAGCGCCACCCACCCGACACTGAGAGCAATTGCATGTACCTGCAGCGCTGTATTCACACATCAGCATCAGTATGAGCAATCCAGCCGTCCTCAAAAGAGGGTCCTGATTTGGTGACATTTTTATTCATTCTCAAGATGTACAAGGAGAGAATGTATAATTAGGCTGCTATTATTTAACACCCCCTTGCAGTAAGAAACCGTTTCCACAGGCTATGAAGAAGGCTCCAGAAAACATTTTCACAAGGCTTTCAACTGGTTTAAATTACCCCAAAAGGACCCCAAACACTGGTTGTTTTTCCCATTCATGAGCACTGCTACTTTTTCAACCTACCTGGTAGTTAAACGCTGGTAATTACATTCACTGTGTATCCAGGTTGTAAATCAGCCCCTGATTAGATGGCTAGAATGGAAATCAACAGGGCCCTCTCTAGCTGGATCCAAATCGCCTAAAATCAATGCCCTTTTTTGCTTTCCTGACCACTTTTCCCAGAACACAATGAGGAATGAGATGCGGTCTAAGCCAAGATGTGAAGGTAGAATAATGAAGTTAGGAAAAGAACCACGCCATTAAGAGAATCCACTTACATTTGGTTATTCAGCCGTGGCGTCAGACAGAAACACCTGAATTATGCACTCTTATTTAAACACTGTCTTGGCAAGCAATTTTGTTTTTTGAAATGGCCACATGATCCTCTGCATCTTTCGTGAAAGGTGTTGTGGAAAACAAGACCCGAGGCACCTTTTTTTTTTAACATTTAGAGAGTTCGATCAGCTCTTATCTCGGCTGCCTCTCTGATACTTGTGCTGCGATTAACTCAGTGAAGAACCCTGTAATCCAAAGACTTTTGTCCAGTTAGGAGCTTTAAATACTGTCCACTTCTTACAAACCCCTCTAAAGCTTCCCACTTGATGCTTAACAGGACTATTTATGTTCACCTGACAGCTTATAACACTGTCAGTGAAATATGAATGCAGAATCCATTAGTTCATTAGTTTAGTTTTGTAATGCTCTTGCCCCTGCATATAAATTAGTACAACTACACAGGTGTTTTCACTTATTTTGCTTGATTAGACCTCCTCTCATAACTGTGTGGGCGTGCACATTGTGTTTGATTGACATCTCTATCAATTCCATATGAACAGAGGACAACTTAATTCTTCTTATTAGCGGATAGAGTTTGGTGACATCACGTAATGTCATGTATAGTGCCACTCATTTTCAACCTGAGCAGGGGTCTAATGTGCGTGAAGTGAAAACACCTGTGTTTAAACTTACAGCATGAGTATAATACAACATAATGATAGTATAGACTTACAGTAATCTTTTTTATATTTCACAGTAGGGAAAGCACAGTTATAAATAATAAAACTGACGATGGCTGAATTCCAGTTAGCTGCTTCAGTTTCAGGGTCCTGCTATTGTGCATGCTGGCTCCCTGTCACTCTGCCATGGCTTACTGGGACACATGCATTGAACAGACTAGAGCCCTCATTATTGTTATTAGTAGCACCTGAGCTTTTCCTACTCTAAATCAAAATGTCTGCTGTGAAAAAGCCCTATGTGATTATTATAATTTGTTGAAAAGTATATCTGATATTGAGTTTTTGATCACATGCAACAAGCATCGCAGTTTTAACTATTGACCCAATTCTCACCACTGTCATAACACTTGGAAAGGACGTTCCAGAAAGTAGGAATACATTCGGTTACAGCTCATGGACGCTTTGCAGAACATGACATTAGGCATTACTTCCTAATTCCTACTTCCTTCAGCCTCTGCATTACAATTGCATTACCACTCTTTTGATGGTTCATCCCTAATCAGGTTCTGTAAGGGAAAGAACATCCCCACGCCCAGAGATACCAATCCTGTTTTTATAAGACACTCCTGTAATAGTGATAACCTCTAGTAAGAGAATACAGACTGTTTTACACACTTATAGAAGTGTGTGAATGTCATTAAACTCACTACTACTTCAGAGTAGTTTTGAAATTTAGGCTGTAGTCTAATTTAGAAAATGCAAAACTTTAAAAACACTCGCTCTTAGCACTGTATAAATATCATGTTCACCAGCATATGAGTTAAGTATATGCACTCCAAAATGCTTGGGTAAAATACTTGAGTGCTTTCCACTCCTGAGACATCCAGCGTTGCATCAAAATGTCACACTTGGCAGAATAGATAGTGGGCCTTATCAGGGGTCAAATTCTATTTTGCAGTAATTTCAGAAGTCTTTCAGCTGTGCCTTTCAGCCATGGCAGCGTGTGAGATGGTGTGCAACGGTGTGTGCTAATTTGTTGTAGAGCCCAGTGAGCCAGCAGGTACTAGTTTGAATTAAAAAAATAAAAGAGTTTTACATTGTGCAAATAAAAAGGCCGCTATCTGATATTTTGGTTTTATGAAAGTACTCTCCCTGAGGAAAATGAGTATCATGCTCAATGATGGAGCAAGCTCCGTGGGACTGTTTGATGATAGGCTTACATTCAGTAGCATGACTCAAATCAGGAAGAGAGAAAAACGGGAATGAGGAGGGTGGTGCAGTACAACTCCACTGTTAATGGCAGCGTGTACAAGGTCTGTAAGACACAGGGAATAACAATGGGCCATTGTGATTTGATAATTAACAAAATTGTAGCGTGTCTGTATCTGCAGTGACAGCAAAGAAATAACCTAAGAGTGTTTTGCAAAATTAGAGCTTTCATCTTAGGACAGAACAGGATTTATATGTTGATTGTTAAAATGACAAAAGTGAGCAAAATTAAGTGTTTTTAATATATGTGTTGAATTTAAGGAGAAAAAACAGGGAATAAACAAACTTACAAGAACCCGTGAAAAGGTTACAATTTAATTGTGACACTAATTCTAATTAAAAATGAAACTGGAAGCTGTGTTTGTGTTGGTGTATTGAAACTGGTTTTGTTTATCTTTCACAGGTTACCTTGCATTTACTACAGTGCCAGTTATTCTGCAGGGCACTGTGTTACTCATGCCCTTTACTACTGTATTTGAGCCTGTAAACAACAGTAATTGGGCTCAGGGGGCAGCAGGCAAAAAAAAAAAAAAAAAAATGCATCTGAGTTTAACTGACATTTCATCTTGCCGTTCATGGATTTATTTTCTGCATAATAGAAAAGGAACAGGGGAAAAAAATAAATTGAATTAATTAGATTGTGGCTTCCATGCAGGAGATTTGTGTCCACTTGAGTTTTTAAAAGAGTTTTAAAGGAGTTTGACATCTGCAAGGGCTGTGTGTTAAAACTGGTAAAACCTGGGAACCTCTTCTTTTCATGGCTGATGTCCTCATTCACTTCCACAGACTATCGATCAACGTCTATGTATCTATTATTTACCTCAGGCTATATGTCAACCTGGTTGCACTTTGACGCCACTGCCACCTCTTATACCAGCTGTGCCAGGGTCGCCTCATGGGTGCAGTTCTTGTATGGTCAGTGTATATCATTGTCAAACAGTGTGTCTTGTCTGCAACATTTCTATGATTGTAGTACTTTGTAATTTTTGGTGTAAAAAGAGTGTGAAATGAATCTAAGGATGTTGTACGCTTCCCACATGGAGTTCAATAAATGAACCTCAGGTCAGCTGAAGTTGAGATTTTTGAAGATGCAATGTTTTTAACAGATAAGAGTAAGTCTTGGATATATAAGCTTTGTGCTAATCGTAGCACCCAGATTTATTATATCAAATTATATTTTCAAACATCAGAGGATGGCACATATGTTTATCTTTGTGTTGATAAGAAAACATAAAAAGGAAAATCATTAATTTTAATTTTCTTTAATGTCCATGTTGAAATAAAGTTCTTCCTAGTCAATTTTGCAAGCTTTGCAAATAGCCCATACTGTAGTTTCAGTAAAGTGTAAAAGAGGACCCACCCCTGTGTGCGAGACTCATGTAGGCAGTATTGTTTTAAGTAGAATTACAGAAAAGGGGTGAGTCAACACATTTATCCTATTAGAAGGAAATGAAGCAGACAGTGAGTCTGTGTTTATCCATTATGAAATCCATATCTGTCTGGAAATGAAACAGCATAGGTTCAGTCTCTGAATGACTACTTCCTTGCAAATCATGGTGTGAGCACCAAAGAATGAGCTTTTTTTAATCAGTTGCTATGATTCTCTGATCAGCCTTGGAAAATCAATTCACGTTAGCATCCTGAACAAGGCACACTTGGGCATCTTCAGAAAGAGATTTGCAGCAAAAACACACATCGGGTGAAGCAAAATTTACATTCAAGATGACTCGGCTCCTGTGAAGAGAGTGGAGCAGCATTGCCAAGTTTTCAGATATGCAAATGTTGTTAAAGGAGGGCCTTTGGGTGGAAGTACTTGGCCAGCATTAAATCATAATGACATTTATGCTGTTCACCCCCTGAAACTATCAAAGTGTTTCTTGCCTTGTCTTTGTTTAAGACAGATTTTTTGATGTAAAATATTTATCCTATCTAACAGGGTGTTCCCTCCTTCTTTGTGCTTGTCAGTGAATACAGGCAGTTACAGTGTGGTTGAATGGCTGCCATTTTTACAGTAATGTTCAAGTGGGTTTTTATATGGATGAAATGTGAATTAAAATGCCAGTCCTATGACAATAAACCCTGCAAATTTATCACAATGTCCCTTAATGCTAGCAGCCTTTGCAGTTTGAGGTGTAACTTGAGAGCAACTAGAAACTATATTGTCACATTTCTCCACCATGGATGCCTGGAAACCAAAACAATTAACAGGACTATTTCTGTAGAGATGACCACAAACTCACACTCTTGCTGCCGCAGATGGCAAAAGGCTCTCTTCCAATTAACAAGTCTAATTACATTGCAACTCTGCAGACTTGTCTGGTGTTCATTGTGTGTGTATAGCTGTTTATCGCAGAGTGTGAATTAAAAAACACAGCCGAATAATCAGTGGGGTCAAAGGACAAAATTTTATTTCTTACTTGGCTTTATAATTGGCACAAAGAGGGCTGTTAACTGAAACTGAAACTCGTAACAGGCTACATTGTGCATTTGATTATTGGGCAACTCAGCCGCAATTCACCGTTATTTTTCATTGTATTTTCCAAATTGCGTCTTGTTTTTTTTCACATATTTGTACCAAAGTTGGTACATGGCATTTCAATTACTAAATGATTTGTAAACTGACCATATGTTAAAAACAAAATGGCTGCCATTAACAGCTCGGTGCAAAACAGCTATAATTAATATTTTCATATTAACAATGGATTAAGTGACTACTAGGGAGTCACTCGTGGTTAATTATCACCTGACTCTGCATTTCCCTTAAGCTCTATGGAGTTCTATAGTGACTTTCAGCTCATTGTTTTGGATTTCCTACCTACAACTTGACTGTTTCGGTTCACTCTCACTGTTGTCATCATTTCTGGGCCACAGCAGGTAACTGTTTTCAGCGCAAACCCCACCTTCCCAACAACAAACAGACTGTTAGTGACTAGCTAGCTAAAAGTTAGCAACTTGCTGGTGACCAGGGTGAAGTATTTGGCAGCTAGAGAGCCAGATATGTCTGTCAGGAATTATCGGAGACCAAAAAGCTAAAAGGAAAGTAAATATTGGACTTGCATTCATCAGGTGGAATGAATGCTAATGTTGTTCCATATCTGCTGGATGAGTAAATAGTCAACTGTTTGCTAACACATTAACCATAACTTAAAATGCGATGTCAGTGTAGCGTTCACAGCTTGCGTAGTTGCAATTGTTTCTTTCTGTTCATGGAATGTATTTATTTAGATTTTGGTTAAATTAGGCTGCACAGGTAGGCCAAGCATGGTATCACATCACACATTTGGCTGTTTAACTTAACATGGGTTTGGACTGATCAAGGCTTGCATTTTTAATGTGTATACCAAATTCTACTGATGTGCAGAAATAGCCCTCGGCCATTCACCGGCATGCAGGATGTAGGCCTAACGTCTCCTGACTGCCTTATTGAAAAGGTAAACTCAGCCTGAGCAAAAACTAGACACTGCACGCTTCAGAGGTTTTATCTAAAATGAGTCCATGTTGTTTTCTCCTTTCTCCCTCTTCTCTTGTACCTCAGTAAGGCACAAAACAACCTGTTTCACCCAATTATCTCTCCCACAGGGCACAGTCAGGCAATTTGGCTCAGTCAAGACTCTGATTCATTGAGCCAGATGATTTAAAGCTTTTGGGGGCCACAAGTCAGCCCACCAGGACTGAAACTGCTCCGTGATTCTCAGCTGATATTTAGCAGCGCATGTTGCTCCACTAAAAGTTGCAGAGACAAAAATAACACGCTATTTCAAGTCTTCCTCATTTGTCGCTCTCTGAAAACCATATTTCAGATCGATAACATGTGTATATAATGTGAAAGTCACATAACTACCCTATACAGACATTGAATGCATCTAGAAAATGTAGTATATGGGGCTTACATAGCCTCTTAGTAACCAACAAAGATGATCTGCAGAGAGGCAAACATAATGTCCTTGACAAACATAGAGGTAATTATCACAAACATTAGGCCCCATAAAGCTGATAATTGCATACATGCCTGAGGTCCTCAGAGAACTGCTCTTCCAATTACAGTATGAGGTTTACTATTCAGACACATAAAAAAAGTCAATGCTTCATCTGATGCCTGCAGTCAATATGTAGTCGTCCTTGTATGAGAGGCACCTACACCAACCACAGATGTCAGGGCCAATGAAACAGTTCACTGTGGCTTTATTGCTATGTTAAGCCATTTGTGGTGAAAAATGACAAATGAACCAAAGAAATACCTTCTGTAAAGTGTGAAAATGCTGTGTGATCTCTCTTTCTGCTCCAGCCAACCTCGCCTATAAACACTGTTTAAAAGCCATTAATGGTTGATCAATGCGTCAAGTCACTTTGGATTGTTGTAATTAGAAAACAATGCCCCAAAAAGCTATTTTAAGTCATGCGCTATCAGTGGGAAAAGCAACAGAGAGGATAATTGGGTATTGACAAAAGAGTGTGAAAAGCAAAGACAGCATGCGAGACCACTCTCCAATTTACTCTGTCATCTTGAGGCTCTGATTATGCTGTTTACTGACCAGATAATTGGGGCAACGTTTGACAAAAACAAACATTTTAGGGCGAAGCATTGAATATGAGCAACTTGCATAAGAATATTCCGAACACTTAATTGGGATGATGCTTCCCTAGTTCCTGCGACTGCTCGTGAGGCCTGACACACTCATTACTTCCTGGCTCCCCGGAGTTTAATGTACTGTTATTCACTGGGCTGGACAATTTTTAAAAGCATAGGGGTTTTTCATGCTTTCTGGGGTGTAAACTGATACTAAACATCTTGTTAAAAGTTAATTACCAGATTAGCATCATCAAGGTTTCTGCTTTCTGCTACATGTGCATTTTAAGGACACTGATCAATTCATGTTCTTCTAGTTTGGAATATGTTTTCATAGACAAGGAGGTTAAGCTTGTAAGCAACAGATTATGTAATGCAGAAAAAAAAAAGAGCTGGGATTTGAGTCCTAGCAGTTCTCAGTGATGTTTATGGCATGCAAATTATCTCACTCGGCCATCAGCACATGGATGAAAGAGCCCCAAACACAGAGGCAAATTCTGTCCTATGGGAAAAAAAAGTCTGCTGTTAACAACTTCTACCCAAAAACTCTGTTGCTTAGCGCCATCTAGTGTTGAAAGCAATTATCTTTAATCTTTTTTTTTTTTCCAACACTCAAGATAGACAGATCTTTCTTTGACTGTATGTGCACTGTAGAGAGCCATTTGATACTCTACTGGGTTTTTATGGGATGCATGATTTGGAATAGGCCTGTATTTTTATTTAAACATCCACCATTAAAGAAAATGTGTTTATACTATAGAATTCTAGATTAAAACTCACGTTTTTCATGCAAGAATAAAGCCATACGTCATGTTCTAGTTCACATGACTCACATATCCACCTGACTGAATCCCAGGCTTCTCTTCATCTCTGTTGCTCACTGGGTTTTGTAACCCAGAGCCAGCCAGCAGAAGCCTCATGGCTGGATGGAAGACAACAGAGGCCATCTGTTGTCTGTGTGTTTTCTTTGGTGCCCTGCCACAAAACTCTGCCAGAACACCCAAGGGTACCCATGTGCACCGTGCTGCGCCTGGGGACTGGCTCACTGAAGCACCTTTATAGCCTACTGGCTCCATTGGGGGACGCCTGTATTCTGCCAGAGCCCTAACACAATAGCAGCGGTGTTTGAAAAGGGCCTTGTTGTAGCAGGATCGTTACACAACCATGCCATTAACCTTAATTGGAGCAGCTTGGTGGAACACAGAAAAACTTTCAGTGCTCTGAGACAGCAATGTTCCCCTGAGTTGCATAAAATCGAAACTGATCTCAGGCTGAGTTAATTGAAATGCAGAATACTTATATTCCTGCTTAAGAGCTGAGGAGTTAGTGAGAAGTAAATGCTATACAGTAAGACATCATTCTTTGGTTCTGTGCTTTGACAGACTGCCAAGGTCATTACATAACAGAAACATACATAATTTGGTGTGAAAAAGCTATTCCTCCTTCCCCTTGTTTATGAAAAAACATAATGACATCACTGGGTTAATTCCCATATTGGTTTGGGTGTAGCCCAGGAAACATACACTTAAGAATAAATATTAAGGGACAAGGGGATAGTTCTCTTTAAAACTTCTCTCAGTTTGTTAACTACGCAAGAAAGGCTGTCTGCGTATTCAACACACATCTTCAAACATATAAGGGTATATCCTAAAATGTTAGCTTTTTTTCCCAATAGTCAGCTTTGAGACTGTTTGATCTATCTATCTTCTCTAGTAATACAATACAGACAACACTTATTAACTCCCATTCATCAGACAAATAGCCCACAGTACTTCCTCACTAAATCTATTATCTCATACTCATATTAAGCTCCACAGATTGGATTGCAAAACTGCACATGTTTTGGAAGCAGCACGGCACCATAACTTCTTTGAATTGTAAAGTTGAGACAAAAAAAATGTGTTTGTCGCCAAAGTTAATATTCCATTTTGTCTTAATGGCGCACCTCCAGACTGTACGTTAGTTTGTCTTGGTGAGGACATTAGATAAGCAGAAAAAAAAAAGGAAAAATAAACACATGACTCGGATAGTTTTCCCCTAACTTAATAGCGAAGGCTCAGTCCTCCTGGTGTTACAATAAGCTGCAAACACACATCAATTATTTAGCTCAAACAGAACCAGAGTCTGAGATGTTTTTAGTGTGTTTTCTAAGTCTTGAGACGGTTTGTGAATGTCAACAGCTTTCACCGTCAGCTTGACAGATTGTGGAAATGCACAGTACTGAATGAATAGTGTAAACATGAGATGAATCATTCCTGTCAACAGGCAATACAAACAAGCAGGGGAGGAAATGTGGCTGTCTGCAGTTCTGATCTTGGCTTGCACCAGCCTTTAAATCTCTATCTTGCAACCAGTAATGACATGAAAACTAGAATTTTCTAAATTTATATACGCAGTCAGATTCTATTGAAATAGAAACACTTATACTGTTTGCCGAGGGAGTGTTGTTTACACTGTGAAGCTGTCACTGCCACATTGTGTACGCAGCAGAAGCTCTCTAATTACTCCAAGTCCTAATTGCACATTATAGAAATTCAAATGCAAGTCTACAATTGCAGCCTTAGAATATAAAAGTGTACATACAGTTATGCAAATATTACAGTGTTGTCTGTTTGATTAACATTTCACAAACAAAACATGTGATTAACTTATAAAATATTTTGTATTATTATAGTTTTAGCTGAGAAGTTACAGTGTGTTGCATCTCCACCGATTACAACATTTAAATGCCTTCAACAGTTTGATACCATTTTCTAATAAATCACTCTTTATAAAGGGTTTATAAGCTGTAACAAATAGCTAAAGTACTTTATAGATCAGTTACAAGCCATTAATAATATCAACAGCTGGGTTTCCAGGTTGTGAAAAATATATCAGGCTGTTGAGTCATTAATAAAGTCCAAAGAGTCAAGTATCCCTTACCTTCTAATAGGCCATTAGCAAAAGTTTGTGAGTCATCTATAATTATAAATGTCCATAAGTCTTTAATAAATAGTTCTCAGTAATAATAAAGTTTGCAGATTAAATGATCAATTTTGAGGTCTTCATGATAAATTAAAGAATAACACCAACCACAACCTGGAAACCCAAAAGTCGTCCTCTATAAAGGGTGTCTCATTAGAAAATGACACTTAATGCATCTGTAATAATAATCCAATAATAAATATGATAATATAATACTGAATGAGGCCATTTTGCATAATCAGGAATGTTTGTTTTTTTTTAAATTCTGTATTTTTCTTTAATACAATTTTAAATGAAGGTCTAACACTGTTTTAATTGCATTTTTAACAACTGGAATTTGGGAAACACAATTCTCTACGTGAGATGCACACAAATATAAAATGTAAAATGATAAATATGTAATAAACAATATGTGTCATAGAATATACAGAGAGAATTTTAAGCCACACCAATAGAAAAAAAACCCAGCAAGGTAAATAATAATACTAAATAAAATGAGAAGTAAAAAGTGAAGTAATTAAAAGGTGTGGGTGTCTGTAACCTTTGTCAATTATTAAATTGGAGGGTCTGCCTGTATTCTGTTCCTGTAATCAAGAGGAATTAACAAGAGTAAATGTGCAATTAGTCGTAAAGACATTGGTAATCATATTTATTAATATTTCTGCTTCATCTTTGGTTAAAGTAATTTATAAAAGGTGACCATATTTTATAGAATTTAACCTCTCGTCCTTTTAATGAATATTTTATTTTCTCTTAATCTAAATGCATCATTACTTCTCTCATTTAGTTTGCATGGGGAGGAGCTGATCCCTATTTCCACTTGAATAATATTAATCTATGTGCCTGAAGGATTAATTACTTTTAATGGAATATTTTTTAACCACTGTTACTTCCACCACTGTTGCCACTAGAGGTCAGGCTAGCATTCAGTACAGTAACTCCATTTTATGAGGGTCATGACCCACTAAGCTCTCTGTTGATGTTCTTGCATCCTTCATCTATATTAGAACCATTTTCGGTTATATCCTGTCCAAAAAAAATGCTGACAAAAATCTGAATACGCAGCACCGCAGTGATCCATCAATTTCAATTTGGATAACAAAGAAACTAGGAAGCTTTTTTTTAGTGTAGCTGCCAAAAAATATGGCCTAAAAACCTTGTCACAGTAAATAATTTTCTGTGATCAATAACCTCTTATCTTGTGCCACACAAATGAGATATCACTCTGTGCCAAAGGACGTTCTTATCCTTTATTTGAAAGAGAGATAGTGAGCATTTGGGCTATTACAACATCCGTCTGCCTTGTCTGATAGATATAGCCTTAATCAGGATTACCCTGCATGAACATGACAGGTGGAAGAGCTGTGGTCACACACACACACACACATATACACACACACAGAGAGACACACGTGTGCACAGATGGAGGCTCACCAACACACATGTCCCAGCTTTGTATGGACAAATGCAATCTGAAGTGATTTTCTTCCTCAGAGGGACTCAAAGACAGGGTGAGGTCAGCAGAGCGAGAGGAGGTCAGCTAGCCTCAGAGAACTACAATACAACCCAAAAGAAAAAGAAAAAACTGTATTTAAAGGGCCTCTCATGAGAGTGCCACCAGGAAAATTATTTGACAAGAGAGCTTTTCCTTGTGCCTCATGTGTGCAATCACTTAGATGAAGAGGGGCTGACAGAGCAGTTCAGATGGAGCAAAAGCTTTTTTTTTTTTTCCTCGTTGCTCATTTGGAATCTATTCAAGTTCTGTTGGTGATTGCAATCTCGTGATAAACTGGGAAGTGCTTTTGTTCGGGCACACAGTCTGAGAGTGAAAAATAATTATTTTTTTCATACATGGCGGTATAAAATGGACGGCAAGATCCCTACATCACAGAGCTGGAATCACTGATGAGTCACGGATGAATAGACTTCTAAAATATGGCAGAAAAGGAGTCCTTTGATAAGCCATCAGAAGACATTTTCTGGATCCTACCATTGAGATGTCAGTGGCCATCTTTTACTTTAGATCATGCGAGGTTCTTATTAGGTATGGTGGAAAAGATTATCTTATTGATAAGGTAATAAATATCTTTTAAGAGCATGATGAGGCATAATGCTACATATTGACAGGTGGCTTTTATCTGTGTGCTGTTTAAGTGTATGGAAAAGAAAATCAAAGTCAAACAGCAGTTCACAATTTATTTACTGAATAAATTTGGACAAAACACCAGAATCTGTTACGATACAATCAGAACATCTGAGGCAGATATCCCACCATGCACCACCCCCCTCCATGAAACAAAAGGACTAAACATTAGCACCAAATCAGCACCAACTTAAATAAAAGGTAGCTCTGTCTACAAAAACAATAAAAGCAATAGTTGTTTTTTTTTTATTTTTTTTATTGAAAAGCAACTCAGAAAGTAGCAAATTGAGAATTTTCATGTTTTTAACTTTTCTTAAAAAACAAGCACCCCGCCCACCCCCCTCACTCCCACCCCTCCCCCAACCCCCCCCTGCTAGGCAGGCTATAGCATTCATGGGGCACATGCCAATGACTAGATAAAAACACAAATTCAAGTAACATTGAGATACGACAAAACATGTCCACTGGTACCCATTCTGAGCATGATCGTTTCACAGAACCTACGCAGGCAGTAGAAAACTAACATGAGGTCCTGGAGTGAGCATGTCATAGCAATACTATCACTGAATATCTCGTATCAAGTTTTTTTAAAAAGAAATGAGGGAGACCGGGTGGCATGGGCTGTCGGGCACAGGAATACTGGCACAGAAGATATTGTGTTTATTCTAAAACTTCAGACAGACATTTCCCTCTTTGCGCCTGTCCTGTGTCAAGATATTGCCTACATCATACATGAAAAAGGAATCTCTGAATAAAGAAAAACCCTGCAATGTAGTTTTAAATATATATATTTATATTTATTTATATAATATAATATATATATATATATATATATATAGATAGCTGTTACAATTTAAATAAATGTTGCGTCCTCGTTCCTAAAACCGAAGAATGAATTTAAATAAGAGGAAGCTAATTTTTAAGAGGTGGAATCATCCATTCACCTAACACATCAAGTGCACGATGCCATGTTTGTAGGCTTACCAAGAAAACTGTTTTAAGATTGAGGTTTAGGGAGTGATATTAAAGCAGCAGTAACAAAAGACTGGAATAGCTTAAAAACAAAAAAAAAAAAAGACTTTTCATATAAGTAATGTTACTGAAAAATGAAAGTGTGGTAAAGGCTTAAGAGACTGAGGAGGCAGAAACAAATAAGTTAATGAAAACAAGGCCGTCAAGGAGTTAAGTGACTACGTCAGAATTTTTATAATGTAAAATTTGAGATAAATGTGAGATGACAAAAACAAAACTTAACCATGAAACAAAGACGAGGTCAAATATGTTGATTATGATGATGTGAAAAAGCCTATGCTTCTCCATTTCTTACTCAATGGTCCCAGGTCAGGGATAACCACCTTGTATTAAGTTTAACAATAGAACATGGGGTTGTGATTTCTGACCCTGGATCTGTGGCTTTAAATTGGTACCACCTAAAGCTATGACGAAAAAAAAAAAACACAATCTGTAAGAAAAAGGTGTGGCGTTGCAGTTTGTAAGTTCATCTTGAATTGTTCTCCTTGGTTTCCTGTGTTCATATGTCCCTTCATGCTTCCCATAGTGTCAAAAACGGTGAATGTGTCTACTGTTATGAGCACCACATCAAACCAAACAGATCCAAAAGAACATTTGCTACATTGTTTGCAACTTGCATGTCTGGTGGCAACGTCCCCGAATGGGAGGTGCAACACCAGGTGACGGTATAGATGCCATTTGTCATGCCAGGCTCAAGGTTTTCCATGAAATGGTGGAAAAGGAAACAGGATGGAAACACCTTTATTATGAGTGACAAATGTTCACCTATTAATCTCTAAACTACTGTTTTTGGCTCTGCTGTGAGCGTGGCGAGCCGACCGTGGCGGAGTCGTCCGTTTGTGCTTGGTGTTTGCTCAGCTGAAGAACTGTTCCAGCTCCTCTTCCATGTTCACCTCAGGCACCATCTGCTCCTGCTCTCTTTCTCCTCTACCGTGTACCGCAGCGCCCCCTAGAGCCCCGGATGAGGCAAACCAGGGATGCTCCAGGATCTCCCGAGAGGTGAGGCGCTCTGCGGGCTCCCGGCGGAGAATGGAGCGGATCAGGCACTTGGCCTTGGGTGTGAGCGTCTCAGGGATGTTGAAGTGGCCCCTGCGGATTTTGCTGAACAAAGAGCCAGGCTCAACGTCATGGAAAGGGTAGCGCCCCACGAGGATGGTATACAGCATGACGCCCAGACTCCAGACGTCAGCTGCTTTCCCCGAATAGCTGCCGTTGGCATTGAGGATCTCAGGACTTACATAGGCTGGGCAGCCATGTTTGTCTGACAGGGAGTCATCATGACCATCCAGGATATATGTGTCCTCAAGGCTCTCCAGCTTCACAAGGCTTCTGTAGAGACAAGACGGGGAGACAAGAATACATTGAACATGATACTGCTTCACAAATCATGGACACTGAATCATCTGATAATGTGAATGTTGTTACATGATCATTACTATCGCTGTTTCAATCTTTGGATGACAGCTAGCAAAAATGTATCTGTTATTTCTGGAGTACTAAAATCAAATTTGAGACAACTGAATAATAAAGCACAAAAAGACACTCAAGTGGGGTAATTTGCTCTGATGGACATCTTAAGTGTTTTAGATCCATCGCTTTTGGATATCAGAGGAAGTAGAGCACATAATGCTCTGGGCTTAAGTTTGACATTTCCTTTCACTTAGATAAAAGCCCAGCCAAAAGCATGGACGTACAAATAGGCTTTCCAAAAAGGCCTCCCCACAATTCAAAAGGAACACAATTACGGGTGACTGATCGTCTTAAGTTTCACGCATTGAACTGTTTCGCTCTGAGAATCAAAGACCAGACAAGGCAAATTTTCCTCTGCTCTTTCGCCACAAAATAGCATCTATTTGCACTCTTCTCTAAACCCCGCAATACCAACTATGATAATAATAATAGCTGGTTGTTCAGGTTGTAAAGAATTCCGAGAGGCTCAGGAAAGAACATTTTCCACGTGCATGGTTAAGAGAGGCTGTGCAAACGCTGCCATCTGCGTGTGAGGTCCACGAGACAAAGAGCCAGAGTGTCTGATGGTATCTGCTGGGAGCCACTAGGAAAAAGGAAACCGAGAAGCGCTGGCTCTAGACAGATTCAAGTGTATGATGTATTTTTTGCCATCTCTGACACGTGCAAACACCGCACTCACGAGTTCATTGTCAGTAGTCTTTTGCATTAAAATGCTGTAGAGTTTTCACATTTTCAAAATGAGGAGAACTCTATTGTTCTGTTGAGCTAAATGCTAATTGTTCCTCTGTAAGATAAAGAGTAATGTGCTTATTTAAATACAGCACGTTACTGGCTGGATAACAGCTCATTCGGAGGACATGTGCAAACCTGCAATTATAGTTCAGAGGGCTTTGAAATACAACAAAAGACTTAACCCATTTTTTTTTTTAATATAGTAGCACTTATTTCTTTATTTAAGCTGAAGGGGATTTAAAATGTGTGGTGATCCTAAAATGTCTCATGAGCTTGGTGCAGTAGTGAAGAGATCAACAGGGCCTGTTCAAGTAGCTGTGCTGTGTTGGATTCCCTTCGAGGCTAACCTTTGACCGGTGCTATTTAAACAGGCTGCTGTTTGGTCAAAGGCTAACAGCAGTATGACAAAATCAGGTCAGGAATTCAACACATGCTTTGGAAGCATGCTCAGGTATCATTTTACGTCTCATCTTTTTCCTTTTCCGTCTCTATGTGTTCACCATAGCCCTTTGTCACACTCTTGGGTTCAAGCCAAATCTGTGTGTAGGTCTCTAAAGCAACTTCATCTTCTTGTCTTTGTATGCTCGTGCCCACTGAGCGAGGACTGAAGAGGTGAAAGGATTCTTGACAGGCAATATAGTAAATGTGACCCAATACTGTCCTGCACCATCACTCTTAAAATTCACCCAACATCAATCATTTAATGAGAGGGGGGAAAATCGGCATCCCAGCCCATGAGCAGTCTGGTGAGACATTCAAGGTCATTGGACCCGTGCTCAATATGTGAGTCAGCTCAACTTCCCTTTTCCACAGTTAGCGCCAAAGAATGACGTCACGCACTCGGATAGAGGGCACCGAGGTGCAGCCTGTGCCTCTGCCATGAAGTGCTAGATAAGAACTAGCTAGAGAGGTTTCCCTGGGCAACATAGAGCTAGTATTGACTTTACTGTCAGCAATGACCATAAGGAATAAAGGCAATAAAACATTCTCAGTCTGAATCGACATCTACTAAAAGAAAGGAAAAAAAATTGTTCATTAATAAAAATGGTGCTCTTAGGTTGCTGTGGCAACAGACGCCTGGATTTTTTATGAGTGCAGTTTTCAGATAATGCCACCAGGGGTCAGCACTGTGTGCTACAAGTGTGAACATAAGGCTTTCTCCTGCTGATCACTACAGAAGTGCAGCAGTAGCAAAGGTTTGGCTTAATCGATCATCTGTCATGCAAAAGCAAATCCTGGTAACTTCTCTGTCCCTGCTTTTCAGTTCAATGGCAGTCCTGGGCTGGAATATGTGCAATGATTACATCTAGTTGTCATGACCCCACCCTCTCCCACCAACCCCCCCAGTATGATTCTACATTATATATACACGGTACGTATATAAGTATCATGTGCCCAGTACTAAACCTTGTGCATGCAAAAAGCTGGGGTAGACACAAAGAGCTTATGTTTCCTGTACTCTGCACAACATCTGGGAGAGGCATGTCAGTCCCGTATTGTCTCAGTTTACACAATCCTCAGTGTAAGCTAAGACATGACATAGATATTACTGACACGGTTGTAATATCACAAACAACATGCACGGACGAAACAGAGAAAAAAAAAAGCCAAAATGCACAGCGACAGTCAAGGTTCAACAGACTATAGTTTCTCCAGAACTCACCTGTCCTCATTCTTGAAGACAAACCTCCTCAGTTTGAGGTCACGGAGGACCAGTCCGTTGTCGTGGCAATGTGCCACAGCCGAGGCTATCTGATAGAAGAGTCTGGCAGCTTCGTCCTCCCGCAACTTCTTGCACGTGCGGACAAATGAGTGCATGTCGCCATAACTTCTCTCGAAGAACACATAGGCTCGCGTCTCCCCAAGCAATATCTCCAGGATTTGGTTAATATGCTGGTGCTGGCCCAGGGCAAAGTAGGCTGCCAGTGATTCCTGGTATCGACCAATGTCAAAAACCTGCAATCATAAGAAAGGGAAACATTTACTGTATATTTCTAGTCTAAGTTGCAGCCAATTAGCTATTTTTCTTATCTAGGATGACTTATGACTGCAACTATCTCATTAGGTTGTTTTGCTGTCAGGATCTTAGGGTGAAACATGTGCCAAAGACTCAGATTTTTCCGTTTCCCACTGTGGAGACACACAATTAAATCCAACTGAAGGAGCTTCAAATTATCCTTTAATTAAGCCCAATGTGAGCAATTGACCACATTCTTGTGTCATCAAACTTGTGTTTACTCTTTTGGCAGACGGAGCGAGGTTGCACCGAGGGGGGAGTGAAAGCATCATGTTAGTGAACGGTATTGTGCTGCAGCTCGGGGTTGCAGTGTCTCTTTTGTTTCCATAGTAACCCCCCAATTGACTTTCAGTACAACGAGTTCAGGTGAGAGGGCTCCTCTCTGCTCGCAGTCAATACAAATACACCCCACAGCTCTAGAGATCTAAAGTTGTGACCTAGGCTTCCAGCTTGGCAGGAATGATCAATCCTAGAAGTGGGGATTGATTGGTGGTGTATTGAAAAAGGCCCAAAGCAGATGAGGTCAAACAGCAGTTAGCTCACATGCTGTGCCAAAAGCCATTAATTAGTTACTGCCATGACGGAACATTATCTCAAGTCAAAAGGTACGGGTTATTGGATATGCTGTGCCTTATGAGTCCAACGGTGCATGTAACCATCATCTCAATTCATCAAACCACTTAAGCCTGCTTAAAGCTGGAATGTACCTCAGGGACTACCCTGCTGCCCTTATAGCCAGTAATACACAACATGGACTATAAAGGTGGTGAGGAAAGGCCGTGGGGTTGTCATCGATCTTAAGGGAACAGTGGTTTAATTTTTATGATGAGAGGGGTCAATGCTGGAGCCAATGTCACAGCAGCTAGCTGAACTTGTAAAGTTCCCTTGCCCCTGTGTGTTTTTTCTCTCTCTCTCTCAATGCAACTGACCTGAAACATTACTCATCCCACTTATATTTGATGCAAACGTTGCAACATGACCGTGCCTATGCACCAAATATTAAACCACGGGTGAAATAATACTGCTATAGCATTACACTATGAGAGAGAAAAAAGCCAGGGTAAGCGAGAATAGCACTGAGAGCAGTGTGTGCGTGGTTACTCACTCCTTTGTCAACGTTACATCATGCAATCCAAACCACGCAGCCCACCCCATTCACTTTTTCCATTAGTCTCCTCTGCCAGCTCTCTATTTACAATTCAAGCAATTATTAAAAAGTTGAAGAGGGGGGGTGGACTTGCAATAGCCAGCCCAAAGACACTAACACATTGGTGTTTTATCTGTATAATATGTTCAGTACACTTGGGGAAATATGCATTGAATTTAACTCTTTAAATTCTTTAAGCATGCATGTTGCAACGAATGCAAAAGGTGAGGAACACTTTATTTTCCACAGCTTACCCTCATTTAAAGGCTGCCCAAAAAGGTAGGGGTTTATATATGCTATTTTGGGAACACAGAGGTAGGATACGTCTACCATATTGCCTACTAACCTTACATACGAGCTCTTCCCCGCTGTGCAGGTGGGCGGCTCTAAAAACGTGGTCTCCCTCCAGTGGCTCCAACAAAAGGTAGTCCCCGATGCGGGAGATACAGTGCGAGGAGTCCGGGGTCTCCGGCGGGCTGGGGGACCCGAGGTTGGGACTGAAACTCTGATGAGACTCTGTAGTCCTTAAGCAAGACAATTCTTCGAAATCGTGCGATTTGTGCCGCGATCTCCCATAACGTGAAATGTTAATTGGATTTGACCTCTGTATGTTCATGAGGAATGGTGTAATAGCTCCACAAAATCGGGGGCCTTCCTCCTCCTTGTTCTTCTACTCCTCCTCCTCTCACTTAGGGCACCACTTTGTTGCAGACTCAGTGCAATATCACAAATCGTCCAATACTTAAATTAACCTCGTATGAAATTAAAAAAAAAAAACAAAGTAATGATTTAACTCCAACTTGCTGCAGACTATCAACAGGCAAAGCTAGAGGCTCGTTGTTTTTCATAAGACAAGAAGGGGTCTTTGATTTTTTTTTCTTGCAGAGTTTAACTGTTCATTTGCCCCCTTTGTTTTCCATTCAAGAGATAAGGCCAGGCTAAAATTGAATAATTACTGACCCGAGTCGACAGAAAACCTTTTTGCTGCAATTTCATGAACCTTAGCAGTGCGAGCAGCGACGATAAAACTGCAACAAAGACTACAAAAGTCAGCTTTTTACAATGAATGAAGAGCTATACCCGCAGCTTGTTTGCTAGCTTATCTCGCCGGTTTAATGGTATGGCACGTTTCATAAAACGGAAACAATTACTTGGATACAGCTTGCAGGCACAGAAAAAAAACTACAGAAAGCAAAAATATATAAAGCAAGTTTTGCAAGCTTATTATAGCTGCTGAATTCAGCTGATATCGACAGACAAATGATGGCTAGCAGGTGCAAAGCTGACTAGTTAGCTTCCTTTGCTAACTAGTACCAGGTCAGTGCACGGCCTTGTTCCCCAGGATCATATCCATGCACGGCGACTGTCATCTACCACATAAGGAGAAAACCCCATCCGGAGAAAAAAAAAACTGATGTAGCTCTTTGTGTACGGGAGTCGACGTCCTCTCTCTTTCGCTTGGTCTAGTCCAATGGAAGAAAAAGTGTCGTCAGTCTTGTGTGTCTGCTGCTGTAAGCTGCTGGAAGGAAGGAAGGAAGGCAGGAAGGAAGGAAGGAAGGGACGGCCGGCCGACTTTCCCAGGCCTATCCCTTGATTCAGCAGGACATCCTCTCTCCCGTGGTGCCGCTGTGCTTCTTACGTGGCTGGGAATCTAGTCCATTCAGTGCGGAGCCGAGCTGCACACACTGCGCCTGTACAGATGGAGAGTGCTGCCTGCCTGCCTGCCTGGCGGAGGGGGCTTCTCCTCACACACACACACACACACACGCGCACATACACATACACTCACACACACACATACATACACATACACATACACACACATACACGAGCATACCGGCCCGCCCCCTGACGTCACTCCTCCAGCGAAACCCCATTGGCTTCCAAGCAGTGCAGTCATGTGAGAGCCATGTAAGTGTGGCTACACCCCCGTGAATCTATCACATGCTGGTAAATTGGATGGGGGGAGGGGGGTGGGGAGGAAGAAGGGGGTGAGGGGGTGGTGGGGGTGGTGGTGGAGGAGGGGGAGGAGGGAGAGTATAGCTACTGTACGTGCAGTGTTACAAATGTGTTTCCTCCTGAAATGTCATTCAAGGGAAACCGAGGGGGGATCCCTCTCTCACAATAGCAGGAAGATGTACAACCAATGCAGCAGAGTTGCAGAGAAGTCGTATTCATTTGCATCAACACCAGTACGGTATAATTCAGATGAAAAAAAAAAAAAAAACAGGCTCTAGACTTATCAAGAAAATGCTGCAAATCATTTCCAAAAAATATATCACGCTACTCATGTGACCCACTTGTGAACCACTTCAAGTTTCCTCTGAACAGATTGCACATGATACAAAGTGCATTATATGAGCATGAATCACATTATGACACAAAAGGGAAAAAAAGGCACTGAAAGGGCATTAAGTTCAGTGGTGTGATGGGAATCAGCTCTGCTCTTGAGGGAAAATGTGTTTATACACACGTCTGAGATGTAAAAGTAAGGTATTATTTTTTGTACCAAATGTGGAAAAAAAAGGATCTTTAACCCCTAGATTTTATTAAAAGCTGGCACAAGGCTGTGTGCTTTTGAGACGTCTCCGGTAACAAATTCCTGTCTTGCGGAGTTCTGCCTCTGTAATATATTACAAAAGCAAAGGACGGAAGAGGTTCATTATTCATTGTTCTTCCTAGATTACCAGGGGGTGTGACGGCAGGATTGTGCAATTCCATGTAGGAATCCGGGGCGGTGAGAGGAATGCTTGCAGCTGGACGCAAGACACTGACAGAAGTGTTCGATTTAACCTTTATTCCCCTGCTTGCAGGCAGTAGCGGTTTGCACTCGCATACACAAACACACACTATTCTAAATCTTCATTTCTCGCTGCCTGCCTGAATAAGCCCCCGCAACATGGAAATGCATTTTTCACACAGTGGCCTCTCATCTCAGAATGGTGGTTCACAGTTGCAGAATGTGGCTGCACCCACAAGCCTTTACATCCCAGTCATCAAGCTTATGTGTATGTATGTTTCTAGGTTCTGTGATATAATCTCCGTGAGCCACCCACTTTATTCTCTGTTATAAAGCTGGAACATTCTTCACTTTACAATGGCTTTGCTTTTGTTTCACCCATTCAGTTGAGAACAATGTGAAAAAAAACAAAAACACACTGAACTATGGAAATGTTGCAGGTTACACTCAGGAAAACACACACTGATAGACACCGAGCCTACACATAGCACATTCGTGAGCTGTGCCACTACATCTCTGCTTTTGCCCATCACTCTAACCACAAATAGGGATTCTGTTAAGCCTAAACCACAGCTGTGCATGAATCAGAATAATAATCCCCAAAGATTCCTTTTGCCCTCATTCCATGATATACTGTGTGACTCATTCGCAGTGGAGAGCAGCACTCGAGAAAATCCATTGAGGCTCATCAGCCCTCCAGACACTCCTACACGCCAAGGAATAACGGCAGGCTGCCCCGGCAATGCCTTCCAGCGAACGCTTATGACTGTGTGTGTGTGTGTACACCACTGAAACAAGATGTGTCCTAGCAGAGCACAGAGGTCAATGAGGACGGGTAAGCATCTCTGAATCCCCGGAGCTGTATTACTCACCAACTTCCTAATAGGGTATGTTGCCCTGTAGTAAATGATCTGAAGTCAGTTTCCCCTATAATGCTGGAAGTTACAGGACGGCCTTAGGGTTTAAATGCACCAAAGGAATGTCATTTTTTTTTATCGTTGAGTGTTTTTCGCAGTGGTTGCAATCAAATGAAAATGATTTGAATGCGTCATGAAACCCACTGAAATGAGAGTTATTTTCCTGCATTGTGCATTCTGAAATAGCCAATTTCCCACTGTCACATAGCAACGCCGGCTAGCCAGCTCATGTTGACACCAGCAAGAATCAGAGCTGTCACATCCACACCCCGCGGGTAACTTCCACAGAGAAATTCAATCATATGCGAGAAGATAGATGCAGAGGCAGAAAAAGACGGGGATAGGAGGAATGAGATCATTCAGTGAGAGTGAGAAGAGATGTGAGGGAGAGCGAGGTAGGAGGACGGAGGACGGAAAAGCCGGCAGCGGGAGAACGTGACTAGTGGTGGAGAGAGTGAAGAAGAGGGAGGAGGAAAGAGGGATGAAAGTGACACAAAGTGTTGTCGCTCCCCAACATCTTCTTTGGAAAAAACAAGGGAAATACTTTCCGTCAGCTCGGGAACTGCCAGCCGGAGAATTCTGAGAAAGTTGGACATTCAGCTTTGAAGCAGAGAACATGTTTAATACAGAACTGTACAGAAATATGTGAGAGTAAAGGGCAAGTATGTCAAATAACAAGACAAATGATTCAGTGGCTTCAGTCATAATGAAAGCACTAACATTGAGTTAATATCAGAGGTATTCTCAGTTTTGTTTTGACTGCAGACCCCGTTCCGCACGGTTTATTTTTACTGTTTACTGCTGAGAATTATATAAATTCCCATGATACTTGTTCTTTTTATGACCCATGGTGAGTGTGTCAGTACTGGGCAACAGCTGCAATACCCCTCAATTTCAAGTGAGTGAAAAAACAAGTTATTTTGGGGATGGGTACATGTGCCACATTCTGCCCTACACAGTGCTTTGGGACCTGAGGCCTGTTTTTAACCAAGAGAGTGAGGGCTAGAGCTGTGGATTCGAGGACAGGAAGGAGGAAGAGAGGAGAGAGAGAAAGGAGGGAGCTGGGCAGATAACATTTCACTGATTATGCGACAATGTTCGCATTTCTTTCCATTCTTTCCAAATAATTTGCTTGATGCCGCAGCTCGTCACACAGCAATTGCAATCATATAGAGTGCGCAATTACAACTGCATGGCTTGTTATAAATATAAATTTGTAATCAGATCTACCCAATAAAATGACATGTTATACAAAAGGAGAGCTCTTGTTAAATAATTGTGAAAATACAAGCTATTATTATATATATATGCTTTGAGGTTGAAAAGCAAGCCTGCTGACAAGTGCCAATTTTCATTATGATCTTCTAAGAAGCCGGTACAATAAAAACACTTGAAGCTCTGTTGTGTGCTATATAGCAACCCATAATGTAAATTTAAAACTTCCATTTGCAGAGTGAAGAGAAATGATGCAAACTCAAACCGATCAAAGTGGGTCAGGGAAGTACACACACACACACACACGCAAAACCTAAAAATGTTTCTCACTGTATGATACAATGGAGCAGCAAAGCTTTAGACCCTTTCACAGCACTTAATAACTTTACTGTCATACACATTTTGTCTACTTAAGGCATCACAGGAAATGCGTGAGTGCAAATTAATGAATGCAATGGTTGAAAAATTGTCCAGTCAGCATGAGTGTAAACCCAAGGGGACACTTCAGCAGATCAAATAAACACTGGTATTTCCGTTGACCTTAATTCAACCTGCTGGCCTCCGATCAACGGTTTTTGTGCAAGCTACAGAAGACAAATCAAAATGAACATGTCCTGGATTGATGAAATCAGGATGTACTGCCTCAAGAGTTAGACATTTTGGTGAAACATTTTCCGCTTTTCACTCTGGGGCAGCAGGAAGTGTGAGTGGCTCTGAGTAGCAGGTCACACAGACGAGACCTTTTCTACGTGGAGAGGAAGGATCTTGGCTCGAGGGGGAGACAGGATTGGCGTCACTGGCTTGGATCTCTCCTTCACGAAGTCAGACAGCTGAGTGAAGACTTGTGGCAGCCCTGTCACTGGACAGGGTGACTCACTCACTCATAAGTGGAGAGGTTAATAATAGTCATACATTAGAGCCACAGAAGTGAAATCACACAGCTTTAGCAGCTTAAGCCTTCCAAATGGCTCAGCTGCAAAGCAAAAATGCATTTCACCGCCTTTTCTATCTCTCATTCATGTGACAGTTTATAGGTTTATATGGCAATTCATGTAATGGCTCATGCCATAATGTGAATGTCTTCAAGCTAAATTGCTCACTGTTATTGACATATTATTGTAATATGCAGCGCACTATGTATATTCTAAAGCGACAGGCACATTAAGACATCAAGCATGACATGTCAAAACTGTCAGGGAAATGGAAGAAAATTGTAGCAAATACAACATCACTGGTGGCTTGATTTTCTTTCTGCTTAGTCTGACAGCTGATATTGACTTCCATGTGTAGAAAATATTTCCTGGCACCGCTACACCTGCATGAAACCGCCTACAGCGTGACAGGGAAAACCAGGCAGTTTTATTAAAATTCCCCAACACTTGACATTTTGGAGACGCAAGGCAAAGACACTAACATTATACTGCTTTAGCTGGTGATGAGTCAGGCACAACTTTCCAGTACTTCGAGGGGAGTCCAACACAGTTAGGAAAGTGGATTCAGTAACATAAGCTCAGTAAGCTCAAGGACTTTCAAATATATACTAATCAGCCTCATATATATTCCTGAGTAGCTACAGATCAGTGATAGGCTCTCCGAATGGTATTCATGAAGCTTGTATCTGTAAAAGCATAATAAAAAAAACATGAATGTATTGCCTCATAAAAATAGCAGTTGTTGGTTTAAAAAAATCTACAATCTGGTTATCTGAATGATCTTTTCCCTGTAAATATAATGCAACATTGAGGCTGTTGTCATTGATGAACTAGTTAGTTCATGAACTCTTAGCAGTACATTAGCACATCCAAGTTCATAGTAAAGGTAAGTATCCCACAGACTTGAGCTATTGACAGTGTTTCAATATATTTATCAACCACATCTTGAGAGTAAAGCTCCATGATTGGCAAGAAACATGTTCTCTGGTGATGTGGCTTGTTGGGTGTGTTTAAAACAGCTTTGGCTGAAGATCTTTAATAGTTAAAGACTACAAGTAAATATGTGGTTTAGTGGTTGTCACTCTCACCTCAGAGCACTGACAACAGTTTTTTGTTGTGGAGTTTGATTGTTCTCCCCATTTTTATGTAGGCTTCCTCACAAAGTCCAAAGAAAAGCAGCTCAGGTAAATTAGAGTTTACAAAGATGTGAGCTTGAATGTGGTTGATTATAATGTACAATCTATTGCTGCAAATGTGATCCAACTTTCTATATATAATGATGGTGATATTTGCACAAAACCGAATAAAAAATAGAATGTAAAAAGTAAGAGCAAAATAATAACAGGTTAAAAACAAAAGATAGGAATCATACAGTAATAACAGATGTGCAGTCAGAGCCAAAAAGCCAAGAAGCTTATCATGAGGCTCCTCTTGAGCAAGGCGGGCTTACCAGTCATCCACCAAAGTGTATGATGATTTCCTCCCAGACCATCAGGGGGCCAAAAGGCTTGAAGGGTCACGATATGGCAAAGAGTTTGTAGTAATTTGGTAAACGGTTGTATTGTTTGAAATTCTATATGCACCACTAAAGCACAATATGAAGTGAAATGATGGAGACCTTAAGGCAACACTTACAATAGTACATTATTACCTCATCTTGAGGCCATGTCTCATAAAGGGGCTTGAGTCAAAAATATAGTTTTAAAACCTTTATAATTTCAGTGTATATCGTGCTTATTCATAAAGAAATTTATTCTTAATCAAATGAACGTAAACCAGAACTGACATTACATGCATATGCAACATGCAAGCAACACTGCCACCATTTGCAGTCCGCGTGACAGCAGTGCTCACAAATTGCTTTTGTGAAATGGTCCCTTGGATTGCATCATATTGTCATGCATTATTTTGTCCATGTAGGGGGGGGGGGGTGGATGAGATAACAGCAGGAGGTGGAGACTGATATAAGGGCGTGTTATTAAAGGGGATGTAACATAACAAATATAGGCTTCAAAAATGACCTGAGCTGAAGTAGCAGACACAGATTCAACCATAAAATGAGAATTATATCCTTCACAGGGGTAATATTTATTGAAAGGCCTCCTTTTATTATGTCCACCCCCTGTATAATGCATACTGTGGCACATGACATGAATATAATCGCTGTAAGGTATGTATATAAGATCCTTTGTGTCATTCTTGTATCAATGTACAATGTAAACACAGAAGTTGTTTGCCATAGAATCTTTTCAGACAACTTGTAAGAACACATGAATGGCAATGTGGATGAAAGTAACTCAAACATGAAATCCTCAGAGTGTGTGTGTGTGTGACTGTGCAGGCAGCTATTATGTCTAACAGCGTTTTGGTCACACTGGAGGGTCATTCACATTGTGGAAGGTCACTTAAAACTGGTCTTGTTCTGTGATTCAGAGGCTGTATGTTGTTGCCATGAAATGACGAGAGTACACTGTCCTTGTCTGGCCTTTGCATGAGAACATAGGAACACACACACACACACACACAGACATGCACACAAACATACATGCTCACACACATACACAAATACATCCACATCACTGCGATTCGTGCAACATTCAAGCTGCTGCCATGGAAACCTGTCTCCATCCCCCCTGAGGGTATATTGTACAGGACGGCAAACATAAACACAAACACACAGGATATACACACACAATGAAGTGCACATAAGGGACCCCATGCTCTAATCTCCTGGGAGAGAACACTCAGCTCGGTTTATGAGCGACTCTGTGCCAAAAGGTACGTTCCACGCCTGCTTAGAAAGGAAAATTATGGCAAGGAGTCATGATTCACTTTCCTTTTGCTATACCATGCATCACCATGTAGTCACAGAACTCTATCATAGCATGATTATGGTTGGCTTACCGCCACTTCCATCATCTAAAGTGAATTACCGCTTCATTATGCTGTATTCATTTTATATGCAACAGCGTTTCTTCCATGTTTTTTTCTTGACGGGGCGGAACAGCCTCTGAAACTGCATTTAAACCATGCAACGTTAAAACTGAAATCCATACAAATGAAATCCATTTGGGCGAGACAGCATCTTCTGCATTTTTCAATTTAAGAGGAATAACCACTGTGCAATTATTTTCATGCTATTATTGTGCAGAACAATCAGACAAGTCGAGTCCCACACGACATGTGCAAGCAGCAGACTCCGAGGTGGGGACACAGCAGTGAAGAAGACGTTGATGAAGTGCTGGCGAGGACATACACTCGCTACTGCACTTCATTACTTTAGCTCAACTTCCTGCCTGTAGTGCTGCTCGGTCTCATGTGGCAAGCCTAGTCTCTCTGTTTGTACCTACCAGACACTTGCAGGTGCAAATACATACACACACATGCACGCACACACACACACACACACACACACACACACACACACACATACACACACACATACACACACACACACACACAAGGCTCCTTTGAAATCCCACTTCTGTGCAATCACTCATTATACTGTGGGTGTCAAACAACCTCTTGTTGAAGACAGTGGGGATAACTGCTGCATGACAATCAGTTCAAACAAACAAGGCTCTCTCCCTGTTTACCCTAGACATTGCCTTTAAGAAAAATCTAAATAGGCAGAAGCCTCCTATTGTGCTGTGAAATCTGGAAGGGGTAGTTGTCGTTGTAGAATGAGAATCTAGGCCACGCTAGATTGAGGGCAGCAGATATCAGATAAGTGCATGCATCATTTAGTTTAAAAAAATATAAATGGTTACATGATGAGTCGCAAAGGGGATGCCTGCTTTCTGTAATTCTTGTGTGGGCTGTTTGCTGCACTGCTTTGAAATTCACATGTATTCACATATTGGGGATGTGCAGCTATTAAGATAATAATTGACTGTCGACTCAAAAGGCATGAGCTTCAGGCGAAATAGCCTCAAGCCTGACAGAGACAAACAAGGAGCTGGATAGAGGGAAAATGAAAAAAGGGAGGAGTGAAGGACCTGCGATTACTGTCACAGTAAGCAACATTCGCAGCATTAGCTGTGACAGTAATGATCTGTTTCTACCATATCTGGCTAACAGAGGCTGGCATGTCAAACAAACCATGCCTGTGGCAATCAGTGCTGGGCATGAGTCAATGTATTTAGCATACCATTACAGCTCAGATGACTGCAGTCTACCACCACAGCATTTGTCTGAAGAAGTCTGTGCACAGGAATGCCCATGCTGGGTTTTTTTGTCTTATTCTTTCTCTATTTTTTGAAAATGATGGCTTACATAGAAATAGATAATGAGAGGGGTTCTCGGTGCTCAAAAAGCTCTGGAAAGCTTTCTGATGAAGCCTCAGATAATCATTACCAAAACCTTTCATATTGTCTGCCAGTAAGGTCCTGTAACTCATTTTAAGTCTGATTTTAGATAAATTTGTAATGTGGTACATCGTAAAGAGAGAGTGAGGGTGTAGGTGGGTGGATCATTATGGGTAGCAGACCTTTTAGATATCATCTCAGTGATTGTATCTTTGATGGTTTTCCTCCTCAGAGTAGGACAGCCCCTTCAGCAGCACACCTCTGCAAGCCGAGAACAGATCAGGAGATAAGGTTGAAGATGAGAACAGCCCAGCTGCTAGTTTCTCAGTGTCGCACCTTTCTGCTGACTTGAAGGTGCCGCGCTTTAATGCTGACCTCACAGGTGTGTTTATGTGTGTGTGTGTGTGTGTGTGTTGGCAAGTAAAAGCAAAAGAGAAACCTACTTTACCTACTTGCATTCCTACCAGATCCTTTGTTTTTCAAGGTCATCATCTAATGTCTTCATAATGGGTCATCAGGATGTTGTATTAACGATACAAACAGGAAAGGTGATGCGGTCAGAATGCAAAAAACCCCCTTGTGGATTATTCACCCACAGATTCACACAGATGCATTTCCATTTTCATTTGATTTCATTTTCTCTCAAATCTAATTACTCTTTCCTCCCTCTACTTTCACACACACACATGCTCAAATGCAACACACAAACACACAGATGCACATAACATAAGGGTGATGTAATTATTGCAGCCTTGGAAAATTCTACCCATTTCCTGCTGAGAAATGACCTGCAAATGAGAACCGCTGTTGTAACATAATTAAAAACAATCACTAAAAATGCAGGATGTATACATATATATATATATATATTCATCTCCATTATAATGTTATTAAGTATATTATATGAAACAAGACTAGATCAAATCCTTGTATATAGCTGGACCGTGTATGCTCAATGTGCGTAATTGTGGCCTATATGTTACAGGGAAAGTTAGTGGTAGTGTCTATAATGTGAATTCTTGGATATTAAATGTTCATCTGCAATTTTCTGTAGTGGTCCCAGTAATGTTTGTGGTTAAAGTGTACTGAAGTAGCTTATCATATGACGTGGTTAAGCAACGTTTGAAAAAAAAAAAAAGGGTATAAATGCAGTTGCAAGGACAGTACTTTCCACTCATATCTTGGGATGTTTGATTTGAAAGAGAACTTATTTTAATCTTAATTATAACTATTCTAATTACCTGTTAACTCCCCCTGCTTTCATCTGTTTCTATCTGCGGATGCCTGTAAATATATGGTTTCATCCATGAAACTTCAACACTGGGCCAGCTGACCAATGGTGTAACTTCATCACTCAGTGAGTCAGTCAGTCAGTCAGTGACAGACATTCAGGGTTATAGTTCTGGTCCCTGATCCATGGCCGGTCCGGCCAAAAACACTGGAAACTGTGCAGTTTGGCCAACAATTCTTCCTAACTGGATATAGTCATATGATTGCTTTTACAAAGTTCCTACGTGTGTGTGTGCGTGTGTATGTGTGTATAGGAAACAAGACATTTGCTTCACAGTGCTCTCCATCAGACTAAACAGATGTTGTAGTCACATTCCGCCCTGACCGCTGACATCACCATTAACTATGTTGACAATCCCGTTTTCTCTGAATTAATTCAGCTGTGATGAGCCACATTTGGAAAATACATCCGCTATTGCTAAAGGAAATGTGATTTTAAAGATTTATTAGGCAGATTTAGACTATTTTCCTTTGATCATTTACAGTGACAAAGAATGTTAATAATGATAACAGTGACTCTGACAACTACACTGCTACTGCAACAGATGAAATTTATAGTGATCATGATACTGATGATGGTGATTAGAGCAATGATAAGCTCAACATTTAAAACTATGTTGCTTCAAAAGTCAAAAAAGGCTGCAGACATGAACAAGCACTTTAGTATCTAATATTATTCTCTGAAACTTATCCTACTGTGGTGCAATTCTGTATCAGATATGGCACAGCCACAGCACATATTATCTGCCTGTCAGAGATGTTCCTGCGTAAATTACTTTGGGGATGCAGTTTGGATATGGTGTATTATTACTCTGAAATGTGCCATGAGTGCCAGCGGGCCACTACATTATATGAAATCTAACAGATGGCTTTCTACAACCTGTGCAATATGTTGAGGTGACCTCTCTGACTTCAGATGTAATAACTGCCGAAGAAATGAAGGAGCAAACCGAAAAGCAATCTCCTCAGACAGTGATAACATCACACTTTGGAGGCACTGAAAACAAAGGGATTGAACTGAAAGAAAATATCAAATATTATACAACAATGGATGGCAGATGTCTGTGTAATAAGTCTTTCACTTTATATCGATTTCAACTGATCAAAGTATGAGATATGACACGTGGTGTAGTATTGCTGCGAGGCCCTGACACTCTCAACCTCTCCTCCCAGAAATTTTTCATGATTTGTGAGAAATGTTGCCAGACTGATGACATGTCGAAGGTAGCAGCAGAAAGAGCAGCCAGTGAGTCAACATGCAAAACAACAATATGCATATAACACATGCAAATAACACATTAATATCCTGCATGCTTCCAGGTCCATTATCAATGTCCAATGACTAACTAATAGCATCCATTATGTTCCAGTAACGTGGTCAAATGTTCATTTAAATACATAAGGTGCTGCTTTCAAACTTTACAATAAAGTATACAAAATACAGAGTAGATATGACGGAAAAAGTGATTAGGAACAACCTGATAAGTAATAAAGTGCTGACAAATACCTGAATAACTCTGAATCATGGAGTATATTTTACTTCAAGATATACTGTTAATTGTTCCATGCAGCAGCTGATTCACAGTTAATCAGTGACTCATGAAGAAAGCGCTCAGTATGTTGATTCACAGATATCTATGAACTAATCACTACATAATGGTTCATTAACATAGTATCTGAAAGTTTGTTCTGAACTAACTCATCATTATCTACATTATATTCAGTCCTTGTGTTCAGTTTTAGCCATTCATCAATAATCAGGTCATTTCTGATTTGTTCCTCACACATTGTACATGTACATTATTGTAAAGCAAACTTGCATATTATCCACCATTCACTGATTTTTGTGACTTTTCAAACATCAAAAATATTACAGTCTATTACAGCTATTACAGTGTTGATTGTTGGATAGCTGGAATGAGAAATACTTGTTGTAAAAAATAATATTTTTGCTCTGTCCAGCCTTTACATTTTATAGATAATGTAATCCTGCTTTGACTTATTGGGAAAGATCTTTTTACACACTTGTTTCCTGGCTCTCCTGCACAGGTTTTTAATATATACTGTATATATACAGTATATGTGTGTATATGTAATGTATGTCTATTTGTGTATATGTGAATGTATCTGTGTATTTATCGTATCCTTTATACTGCTGCATCTTTAAATGTGCAAAAGAAAACCACAATCAGCCTGGTCCATTCAATTACATGCACAAGCTTTTGGTGTTTTCTTTTCTTTTTTTCTATGTGTGTATCACTTGTTTTCCCATTCCAGCATCTAGCAAAGCCCTTTAGCCAGGTGAGCAGTGAACAATTCAATCCTTCGAAATGTGCAAACAAATTTTGAAAAATGTTTCAAACGAGCACAGTAAGCACATTATTGTGCTTCAATATAGATGAAGCAGCTTTCATACGAGAACCCATCAGCTAATCTGTAATTTGTGCTGCGTTGCATTTTGACAGCAGCGTTTTTCCAAAACTGTGATGGAACCTTCCCGCAGAAGAAGACTAGCTCCGCTCCATTGTGGAAAAACTAACAGGCCCACTCTAAGCCAGCCCCCAGCCCTGTCTCTCTGTTACAATGAATCTGACTCAGGCTTCCAGAGGAATGAATGGCTGTTGCTTGCTCGCTGCTCCTCTCTCACATGGCCCACTGCCAGAGCTCTAATTTAAGCTCCAGGCCTTCTGCTGGGAGAGGGGGAGTATAGAAGAAGCCTAGCCCAGGCAGAAGTGCAGCGGGTGGGGGAGAGTGCTGGGCCCTGCTCCCTAGAGTGGAATTGATGGCTGTTAAGCTCATCAATGGGGATGAGTCATCTGAGGCAGTCAGCCGCTTCATTCCTGGTCTGCCTGCCTGAAGTGGAGGAGGGTTGAAATGCTCACTGTTATTACCTGGTCTCTCTGGTGGATCATGTTGTGTAGAAAGCACAAAATAATTAGCAACTTCCACCATGTGCTACTCTTGAGACTGAATTCTTGTAGTGCTTGTACTGCTTGGGACTTTGAGTTGCAACACAATCATGTAGTGATATTCTTGTGATAATCTCTTGATTGTTTGCATAGTCACCAGAGCCAAGACCTGTGTGTTTATTGAAGTGCATACTCATGCAGGCCATATGTGTATTCAAAATCTGTAAAGCAACAATTTCCATATCCGTCTAATTCTCAAAGGTCAGAAGCTTTTAGACAGCCAGCAGTAGGCTGATGGCGGTTGGCTGAACATGCATTTGATTCCATTTGGGCTGGTTTCAGTTTCAGAGCCTCCCACCTTCCTGTCTCATAATCACTCCTACAGATTTTCGAATCAATTCGAGCCACAGCTTAGACTGAGATGACTTCTGATCAACAACTGGCAATCGCCATGCCTAAAAATTTTTCACTGTGGTCTCAGAAGGATGTTTACTGTCCACACAATATTCTATGATTGCTCAGAATGACTGAGAATGGCCATAAAGTGAACTCAACGACACTGTTTTGGTCCAAAATTTTCATTCCTTAAACATATTCCAACAGCTCTTTTCTCGTCATCATGAGCTGCAATATATCTGGGTGGTGACTGGTCTATAAATGCTATCTTTAAATTCTGCGGCAAGCATGTTACCATGACTGTTAGCTGGCTGCCAAAGTGTCGTGTGATAGCATCAAATCGAAGCGCAACACAGCTAGGAAGCAGGAGCACAATGTACAATGCCTTATCACATTCATTTTCATGTCGGCATCCTGCTTATCAAGCCACTGCAACCACAAACACATCTCAGTGCTGCTTGTCATTATGTCCTTCTGCACATCCCCTCAACTCTACGTGTTTGTGTGTGTGTGTGTGTGCATGTGCCTGCGTGCACATGCACAATCTTGTTGGTGCAACAGGAATGTTAAAAGCCCTCATTATCTCTATGGAAAATGCGTGATTGCTGACCAGAGTCGTGTTGACATGTCAACCCAATTATGTGCTATCAGAATGTATTGAAGCTCTGGGATTAAACTATGCTGTTAAGTAAGAGTTACTGTACGATGCAGGCAAGTTTCGAGACGTGAAAGGTGCGGATGAGACGAGAAGAAGATGTGTACGACAGTAATAAGAGAGAAATAAAAATCCCCCTCTATGTTGCTATTTGCGGCATCCTTGACTGCCTACACCCTTGATCTGTAAGAGAAGCTGCCCACCAACCACGTGTTTGGGCTGAAGTCTACACATAAGAGTACAGGTTCTCTTCTCTTCTCTTCTCTTCTCTTCTCTTCTCTTCTCTTCTCTTCTCTTCTCTTCTCTTCTCTTATTGCAACAGAAGTACCTCAGCAGCACAGAAAACAATGTCTACAGTTTCCACTGCTCTCATAAAAGGGGTTTCCTCTCATGCATGATCTTAATGTATATGTGCACACACACTGGGAACACATATACATACCAGACGGGTGACAAATTAAAGGAAAAACCAACATAAAGTTTCTTAGTAAGGTGCCAGAACAGCTTCAATGCACATTGGCACTGATTCCACAAGTCTCTAAAACTCTACTGCAGGGATGAAATCTCCCATTTCATCAGTCCAAATCTCCCATAGGTGTTCAACTGGGTTGAGATCTGGTGACTGTGAAGGCCATACCACATGATTCACATCATTTTCATACTCATCAAAGCACTCAGTGACCCCTCGTGCCCTATGGATGGGGGCATTGTCATCCTGGAAGAGACCACTCCCATCAGGATAGAAATGTTTCATCGTAGGATAAAGTTGATCACTCAGAACAACTTTGTATTGATTTGCAGTGACCCTTCCCTCTAAGGGGACACGTAGATCCAAACCATGCCAGCAAAATGCCCCCCACAGCATAACAGAGCTACCGCATCCCCTCACTGTCGGGGTCAAGCATTCAGGCCTGTACCGTTCTCTTGGTGTATGCCACACAATGCACTCACCCATTTGTTGAGAATATCACTTTTTCTCCACATCTCTATAGAGCAGTGTCTATGGTTTTTGCACCACTGAACTCTCAAATGTGCATTCATCTTTGTAATGAGGGGTTTATGCACTGCAACCCTACTATAATATCCCTCTCTATGTAATTGTCAACGGACTGTTGTTGCTGACACAGTCTGATCACGTCCTGCGTTGACATTCTCGGTCACCTGAGAAAGTTTTTCTTTTCATCTCACACTAATGCACGAGCAACACGGTTATCAAATGTGTGCTTTCAACCACAGTTTCCTATTTACTGATGTCTCTCCTATAGATCTAAATGCGGACGTCACTTTAGTCACTGTTTCTATTGCAACACCAGCCAGTTGAGCAGTCTTTGTTACTGAGGCTCCTGCCATCCGTGCCCCAACAATGAAGCCCCTTTCAGTCACTTAGATCTTGTCCTCTTACCATCTTGATACAATATCAGAATCAACTGGGCTTGCTCAGCATTTTTCATACATCCCACAGAGCATGATGTGCACCTGTGTGGAAACATCTGCATATGTTATGTTTCTCCACTCATTTATTCAGGTTTTTCCTTTAATTTGTCACTCGTCTATGTACCAACACAATCTCTAAGCACACACTGCATATAAAGAGAAACACTGCAAATAAATAGGACTGTACGTGCATACAAAATAAAACAACACACATGATCAAATAAACAGAGACCAGATTATAGATCGAGCTTGCACTTGTCTACACTCACACATGCAGACACGCAAATGAACACACAGGAAGCCCGGTAGTGACTCAATGCCACAATGATTTAGGTTCAGAATGGCAAAGGAGTGCTCATGACTCAGAGTTTCCATTGTGGCTCCCACTCTCCCAGTGCAACTTTGCGTGTGTGTGTATTTGTGTGCAGGTGTGTGTTTATGTGTGTTTGTGGTGTGTGTGTGTGTGTGTGTGTGTAGCATGTCTGTTGCTGTTCATATAACCACTGTGCTCGCTCTGGGGCTTTACCAACCAAAGTGGATCACAGCACGGTCTCTCTTTCTTTCTTCCAGTCTACCTAATGTTGTGCGAGCTCTATTTATGCTCTATGTTTGTAAGAGATAGCTAGAGGCTGCTGTGAGCACGGGGCAGGATAAAGCATCAGAGAGCATATGGTGGCACACAGCACAGAGCCAGGGGTTTAAAAGAGAAATCTTTATTCCCACCCCACAGAGCTTCAGCTTTCATGCTTATACCCATCATGTGACACAGTGCAACTATCAGAACATTAAATGAATTCTCAACTGTGCCTGCACAACAAGCAACTTCAAAGTGCAGCAGTGCTTTAGCTGAGAGTTCTTGGCTCAGACATCAAACGCGGTATCACTGTAACCTTACCACAGATGAAAAGGACAGGATTTTCCTTACTGCGTAATACCTGGCGAAAGCATCCCAAAATCAAGCCTTTGATATGACTCTGAGAGCCTAATCAGGCCAGCCATTACGATGTGTCACTCAAACAGAAGGCGGGCATGTCTACCAATCGCATTCAGGCTTTGTCTTTGTGGGTCATACTGAGACGAAAAGTGGTGAAGAAACTCTCACTTATACATTACATACATACGTACACGTGCATAACCACATGTGCACAGTCACTGTTATCTGTCCTGTTGTTTTATTCTGTGGGAAATTAACATATCTGATAAATCATATATTGATTATTATTATTCTTATCATGTATATGTTATTAGAAAAAGGAAAGTTACTCTTACTGTTCTGTCAGTGAAGAGGAGAACAGTGGAAATTTCAAAGGAATGTCTTCCTGACAATCCTGATTCTGTTTCATCGATTCATTTGTTTGAAAGTTTGATTCTAGTTTTAAAAAATGGACAGAGGCTGCAAATACAGTGCTTCAGCTTATATATACACTACATCTGTTCTATGGCTTATCTGTATGTTTATCTGTTTGGTCACTGTTAGGTAAATGATGATGATGCATGAGATGCTGCAAAGCTTACACCGAGTGCTTCATCTCTGGGATGACAATTTTGAAATGGTACTTCTGCTTTTTACATGGGCTGATGACGCTAAATGCTGCTGAAATTAAATTGTCCAATCATTTTCTTGCACCTCAATCATGACAAAGCTAGGGAAGAATTTAGCATTAAGTTTTATGATTGTACATTGTGTGGAGTCTGCAGCCAATCTTTGGTCTGGTGGTCTGGACTGCTGTGTCACATGGTTTCCTGCCGGCCAGGTCACGTGCTATCAAGCCTCTCCTTACTGGAAGACAGGAAGCGTTGGTCTGTGGTGTCTCACATGCCTCACATGTCTCTCTGAAGATGCAAGTGGGCTCATTTATAATGCATTAATGGACAGGGCCACAGGAAAGCCTGTCTCCTGATGGGGGAGTACCAGAGCACTCCCATTCATCACGGCTGGATACAGACTCACAGCAGACAGACCTATGATGTAGCGGCTTGGCTCAAGCCAGCAGAACTGTGGCGATCAATAATTTTGTAGGCCATTAGGAAAAACTACAAATTTAGCTACAGATGAAATCATTGAAGATTGGCACGTATTGAATCCCTTCACATCTATTTGGACTTTCCTTTTGGAACTTTTCAGCTATTTTGGACACACCCTGTCTTTTCAAAAAAGTTGTGATGCAAAGTTTTGCAGTTTTTGCCTCAGCCCCGAGTGCTGCAGCTTGCTGTCTTTCCAGTGTTATGTCTCTTGTTGTGGCTATGATCAGAACATGATGCAAGGCAGGGCGGTGAGTGAGAAACATGTGGCTGGTGGCTTGGCTTTGCCTGGGGAGAGGGACCTCACCTTGATTGTTGCTGATGAGGGCTGACTTCACTCCAGACTCCAAGCTGCGCTTCAGCCCAGAGAAGATACAAGGCACATGACGAGATTTTCTTGAACTAATAAGACAGCAAAGATGTCCCATGATTTCAGAGAAAAATGCATAAGAATGTACTGTATGTGCAACCTTTAGTAACAAGTTACTGCCACAATGACACAAAGAGAGAGCACAGATGTTTTGAAGAACAAACCAAGGCCTCATGCTAATCTTGTTATTCTGACAGTGGTAAAATAAAGTTAAAATCATGTTGTGTTCATGCGAACAGACATACTAATTATCACCTTTTTGCTTATTATATATCTGTCCCAGTACATGACTGGAATTCAACCATTTCATTTTAAGGGTGGCTTTAACGCTTGGATGGGAATTGATTCTTTTCTTGGAAGCCACACCAGATTAATTCCTCCTCCTCAGACAGGCAGAGGCAGGATATGAACTGCTGCTCAGTACTCCAGAGGAAAGAGGTTAAACTGATTCCTCTTTGCTAATTCAATCCCGTGGAAGTTGGGGACCACGTGCGTACATGAGCACAAGTGGGTGTACGTATTTGTATCTGTGTGGGCGTGCCAGTGGGTGTGGAGTGTGGTTAGCGGATGGGACATGATCATGCTGGCCTCCGGATTTTGTTTTTGTTTTTCCCCACCGATGCACACTCTGGCAATGAGTCTCTTGTTTTTTTTTCACAAGGGCAATTACGAACATAACCACAGCGTTTCCTGCCCTAAGTCCATAATACCATTCCACAGGGGTCACCTTCTGGGTCATACTAAGATGAAAAGTGGTGAAGAAACACCAGCAACATTTTAAATACTTGACTTTCTTTAGGTGAACTTCTTCCTCTCTCTTTTTTAATTCAGTCAGTCATACTCAAATGCTTGAAAACCCAATCACTCTCAAGAGGAACATAACTATCACCCCTGAGTTATTAGCAATATGAGTTAAAGATAATGTACTACCCCTGAGGGTTCATGCTCGGTAAAAGCAAATTATCTCAGGAGTACATGATGCGTGCCTTCATAATGACACTATGAGTACTCGTTGACACGCACACCAGGAGTCCATGTATGCACATGTGCATGCACGCCCACGGACACCTACACATCAATGCAGACATACAGCTCATGAACACATGCAGACACACAAACAGAAGATAGAGTCTGAGCTATCTTCATCTGTGTGTGCATGTGTATGTGTGTGTGGGTGTGACTCAGCAGGCCTAGTTTAATAAATGGATGTGGGTTTGAGAGACTGACACACTGAGAGAATGATTCTGAGTTGCAGACATCAGACCTTTAGCTGTGCAGATAGCGGAGGTTAAATCAGTTCAGAGAGCACCGTCGTTGCCGTGCCCACACATCATCACTTGCCTGATAAAAATAAGAACCTGCTCATGTTTGACCTCCCCATTCCCGAGTTTTATAATCCAGTCATTCACTGGGACGGTGTAATTGTGTTGAAAATTGTGACTTTTCTGTAAATTAATTTTTTCAAGGTCAGCTTTGAGGCTCAGCAATTAAATACAAGTGAACCCATAAATGTACTGCACGTGGGGGTGGGGGTGGGACTGGGGGGGGGGGGGGGGGTGAGGAGGGGGCATCTCAATAAAAACCTAATTTGTTGTGAATATGAAACTTATTAAATTCCAACTTTTGATCTGCTTTGCATATTTTGTGCTAATTACAGCACAGGAGGAAATGCCTCCTTTGCATATTTGAGGGAACAAGAATAAGAGAGCAAGAGTGAAACAGGGAGACAAAAGAGTGAGAGAAAAAAAAAAGAAGAAGATTACATGCTGTTGGCCTCTATAATGAGATTGTCGTCATATATTCCAACCAACCTTAATACCTCTCTGCAGTGTTTGAAGATTGTGTTTCCATTGGGGCCGGTCTGGATGGACTGATTAATCACTTTTTAATCAGGATGCCTCAGTGAATAATTCACCCCTTTAACGTCTTTTGAAGCACTGGGGCGACACAGTTTTAAATGTATTTGGTCTCAGTTGCACTACTTCCAATATTTATCACAGAGACAGAAAAGTAAATGTTTGATTCCTTTACACTGTTGCAGTGGTGATACACTGCATTGCAGTAAAGGATGGCCAATAGCCAACAAGTGACAGTATTGTACAAACTGCTCATCCTTTCAAAGAAAAAATAACCTCCTAATATTTAATATATTACATCACTTTCTAGGTCTCTGCCTCTTTGTTTCAGTCTCATTGTTTCTTTGCAACTGCATACATGTTAAACCAAAAATCCCCCCCTAAGTTTATAGATACCTTTGATATGCTTTGATGTCTTAACACCATCTCTCACACTGTGGGGTGACAAATTACTCATTAACAGGTGGTTCATGTGCATTACTCCAGAGTGATTTGCAAACACTTTACATAGATTTACATCATCTGACATTGAGAAATGATCCGCTGGCACAGACGGCATGACAGCAAAGTCACATTGGAAATAAGTCATACAGTGTTGCAGAAAATACAGCATGTTGAGTCTGAAATTTGATTAAAATTATGCTTCGATAGTAGTTTCATGTGCTTATATACTGCTGAGTGTGATGTAAAGGAAGAGATCTATGATGATGATGATGATGATGTGTGTGCATTTATGTGCAACATAAGCATGTACACATGTATGCACGTGGGATTCTGAACCTTTTTTATCATTATAGGTCATATTTGCAGTAGTTACAGAGATGTATCACTACAACTATGTATTGTTTAAAAACTCCCGATTTATCTTTAATCTTTAAAGCTGCTATATTCAATATTTTTTATATTTCAATATATTTTTACACTTGAATGTAAAAAAAAGTTTTGCTCATTGAGAGAATTGTCAATCAGAAATCTATTATTGCAGGTTTAATATGATTTAAGCCCTTTTGTTTGCAGATGTGGATACAATAGGTACATATTTACAAAATAATACACTTTTCCATTGAGAAGATCTTTACATTATCTTTACTTTCAAAGTGTGTCCAAAACTGTTTACATTGTAGATGTGCAAAGGTATGAATGCTTGCAAGTATATTCCATGTTGTGTTATCACAAGCAAGATGTACCAAAACCACCAGGATCCTCCGTGGTAACACCTTTACTATATTCTGTTGCTGATTGAAGACCATCTTCTCCTCACACGCCACATCACAACATTTCTAGAGGAGAGAGAGCTTTTTTTCCTCCCCAGTTTCCTTATTCTGTCTGCCTTTCTCTTGTCTCAGATTATTCATTCAAGAGCTAAAAGTCAAAGTTTATCTCTGTCTTTCTCAGCGTGTCTCTATGGTTCCGTCAATCTACACCCTCCTCCCCTCCATTACTCTCCACTTTTATCATCTCCCCTCTCTGTCTCGCCTAGTCTGTGTTAGGGAGGGGAAAAATTCATGAAACTTGTGATGTTTCGTGGAAAAGCAGGGAACAGAGTGGCACAGAACAGTCAGTCACCCTATCAGTGTGTATGAGTCATGCGGCTGCCACAGTTAAAGAGACTGAAAAACAGAGAGGAAGAGCAATAGAGTCAGTCAATTAAAGAGAGCATAATTCAAGAGGGAGGACAGAACAAAAGGCATAATAGGCACAACATTTTTGAAGCTGGTCATCTCCAGGAAAAGTCAAGAAGGGACAAAAACTGCAGTGGCAGGCTTACAGATAATTATCTCTGCTTATGATTTATGAAAGAGTTATGAAATTGAAATTAGAATCTTCAACCGGTATCAATCTCTAGCTATCAGCACACTCTTCTTCATCACTGCCCTCTTATCAGCTTTGTCTTCCCCCCCCGAGTTGAGCGACTGTGTTTTGCATACGGCCAGCGGGTTTTGCATGTGGGCCACATTATTGTCACCTTGCTGAATTGCATTATAGAAAAGTGAGTGGAGGAGACTCCAGAGAGCGAAAAAGGAGAGACAATCTTCTCCAGGCAGGGGTGAATTCAATCTGTACTCACTAAGGGGGAGTTTCTGTCCTGCCCTCCTGTGAATTAGCCTTCAGACTTCAGCGAGCTTGTGTCTTGCAGCACGGTTCAGTGTGTGCAGTATGCCATGCCCTTTTACTTCAATTTTACCAAAGCATAGATTAATCATAGCTCAATCTGATTCTCTGCTAATAAAGCCTTCAGGCGGAAGTGCACTATTTCTTGAACTAATTAAGAGCAGAACTTGCTGTTCTAGCCAAATTTTTAAAAATTGTAATTCTCGGTGAATCTTTGCTGAGGAAAACTACAATGAGTGTGTGTGTATGTTTTTTTTTTTTCTCTCCAAGCCTCTGAAGTCATGTGGGATGTTGGCCTAGTTTGGGCAAAATCGAGTCAGCATATCAATGTGTGCATGTGTAGACTTTTATTAGAACAATGTCTCATTTTGGAGATAAGTGTCATATTTGATGCGCTGTGAGCTAAATTTTCCCCAATTCCACATGAACTGAGATTTAAAAATTACCAAAAAAGAAAACAAAACACATTTTCTGATTTATCTCCAGTGGTATCTCTCCACGCTAATAGTTTTGGTTTTGTTTGCGTAGGTTTTTAAGATAACTGCATTCAAGATTTCTGCCGTCATCCTCATGCGATGGAAGTGAGTGGAATTTTGTTTATGATGCTCAAATCAGAAAATGACATTTCAAAATTTCAACATCATCTTGTATTTCCAGAAACTGTGTCCTCATTGAGCATGGAGATTTATTCTTGACCTTGGATACATATCTGTCATTAAATATTCTACACTCACTTACTTAACTCACTATAGGCACAAGGTGTAGATGATGAGAATCAAATCCTGACTTGAAACCAAATTGGACACTGCTAACTCAACAGGGACCATCAGAAACAGCCAAGTTGGACTCACTTATGTGGCTGTAGCTGTCGGAAAATAGAGTAACAGTCAAAGTCTTCGAGGCGTAAAGAGCCAACAACTACCACAAACCTTTCAACACCTTCAAATCTCCTTAAAACACTTCTTCAAAGATCCCTAAAAGAGAGGGATACTGGAGTGGTGTATGGCATCACTTGCAAGTGCTGTGGGGAACACTAAATTGTGAAATGGCAGAGACCCTGGGTAAGAAGACTGAAAGAGCATTGGAAACAGCTGTCTCCGAACATCAGAGCAAAACCAGTCACAACATCGGCTGCGAAGGGGTCACAGTCAATGGACAGCCAGAGAAACAACACAGAGGCCATCCTAATCTGATGACGAAGACTATCCTTGGACAGAGAAGAGGTTACAATCTCCCTCTGGTACAAACCCAGGGATTTAATACCTGGATAAATAAAACCAAAACTATCTGCAGGACTTGATACTACTAATGGTAAGAGAGGAAATATGTTTTGGTTTTTGTAATTTGGGTGAATTCCAAATGGGCTGCATCAGATTTCCATTAGTTGAACTCAGATCCTGTTTTTTAGCGGTGGGTGCAGCCCGATTCTATGTGAAAATATCCTGTTACTATGACTCATAGCGTGAACCTAAAAGGGCAGCAGCACCGTTCATGTCTACATATGTTATGTGAATGATGCTTTGGTGGCGCTCTCTCTGTGACACGCATAATCGATACAGTTGGCTCAAATCGCAGTGATCTGAGTATGAAAGCTGTGAGTGGCGGAGATCAGCATATAGCAGACATATATGACAGCCTGGCAGCTCCGGAGATGTGGGGAGAGAAATAGCAGCATCAGCAGCGGCATACAGAATCACACTGTACCCATCCATCCACACGGCTGAAAAGGAGCTTCAAACAGACTGTGAAATCCATCTTAGGCTCCACAGTTTGAAGAGAGAGAGAGAGAGAGAGAGAGAGAGGAGGGGGATGGAGGGACGGAGTTTGACTTGTAGACGAGGAGGAAGACAAAGAAAGAGGCAGGCAGAGAAGGAGATACAAGAGGGATGAGGGATTCACACAGAGGCAAAGTGAGAGACTGAGAGAGAAAAGAGAGAGAGATGGCCACCAGCCTCAGCTGGAGTTATTGATGTTCAATTGACTTTGGAACATCTGCGAGCCCATTTGGTCTTGTTAATTATACAGCACAAATTTAACTTGCACGCTCGGTGGCAGAGACAAGGGAGGAGATGCTTGGTGAACTGTGGAGCACCGTGTCCTGACTTCTCCTTTATCTCCTGTTCAACCTGCCTGATGATGACACTCTCAGCTACTGTACGTCTCCATGGTAATTATGCAGCCTTTGCGCAGTTAACTGCTCTAATGCCTGGAAATATTATCTACCTACTGAGGGAGAATTTCAGTACTAATATGTTGCCTCTCAGTAAAGATTATACAGAGGATTTTTGCTGTAAATACAGTAAAGGCTATACTTTTGAAATAAGACGCGTCCTCAAATGACCTCTTCAGCTTAGAAATGTTTTTCACTTTAAGCCCCCATATTACAATTGGCTCATTTAGCACTAGTATTGCCTCCATGCTGGCACTGCAATATGTTAATGTGTATTAAACATGGATTTACACAATTAATATGACCAAAATACATTTTTAATGAAATACTGAAACTGCTTCTACATGTTGTAATCAATTAATTCAATTAATTCAGTGTACTCTACCACAGTAACAAGGAATATCTCAGCAGGATGCGAACAAGTGTGTTACACAGAGACAAACACATCACCAAAGTCTCAACTATACAAACAGCCCCGAAACTGTGTGTCGAATTGAATGATGAAATCTGAACCCAAACGAAACCGCATCCATAGAGAGAAACGTGTCGGGCATTCTGATTGGTTATATAAGAAGAGCATACAGGCAAAGCAAGTGCAATTGCACGCACGTACACACATACACACACACACACACACACTCACACAGCCCCCAGAGGCCTGTGTTTGCCTTTCCTGTAATCTGAGCTTCCGTTCTCTGAAGAATGATGTAACTGAATGCCAGCCCTAAACCAAATAGGAGAGCCAGCCAGTCAGACATGCTGAAATGTGTGTACATTCTTTATATATCTTTACATCACTTCTATCACTATTTACTACTAATTGCAAAAAGAGTGTCAGACAGAGAACTTAGGTCCTGTTGCAATGTCTAGTTTTGCCTCCACAGATTTTTCGCTGCAGTAAACATGATCTTTTATTGCGTCACGTTGCCCTGCAGATACTTTTACAAGGTCACCAAGATGTGGCAGTGGACCAAGACACACATAACTCCTGTAACACTAAATCTTTGACTGGTTTGTGGTCCATAAAGGCAAGTCTTTTGGAGTCTTTTGGAGTTGAAGTACACAAAGTCTCAGGTTGTGAATTGGTCAGGAGGGCATCTATTCAGAGATCTGAATAAATGTCAAAGAATGATGTGCAATGACCTCTTTTAACTCTCTTCTCTTCTCTTCTCTTCTCTTCTCTTCTCTTCTCTTCTCTTCTCTTCTCTTCTCTTCACCTCTCTTCCCCTCTCCTCACTTCCTGTGCTTTTGTCTGCAGTGAATATTCCCTGCGAACCAGTAATGAGTCACAATACAAGGCTCTTCTCAAGCAAGAGGCGACTGCAGCGAGGCCGGTGCCTCCCTAACCCTCTTTCTGCCTTCTGCCTCAGCATCACCGGCAGGAAGCTGAAGCCTCCAAATGTTATTTTTTACAAATGCTCCTCCCGACACTTTCCTATGCATCTGCCTTCCAAATGACTTTTCCATCTTCCAGACTGACAGCCATCTACGATATCAATAATAAATGACTTAAAAGGAATGTTTAAAAGGAAAGTGAAATAAACAATCATCTAGAATAGTCTGTTTGGGACCCAGCACAGACATGCTGCTGAGTCTCACACTAACAACGTGAAAAATATGACTCGTGGCTTATACTTTAACAGTATAGCGTGTTGCAACATAAGCATGTTGTGCAAAAGAAAGGGGCTCTTTCTTTTCGCCTGGTGGTGAAATAGGTCAGGGGTTTCTTTACTTTGTAACACTGCACTTGATGTTAAGGGGGTTGCCACACAAGTTTTAAGTACGTGTGCGAGCGTGCGTGTCAGTCTGTGCTTGTTTTCCTCTCCATGTGACCCATTTGCTGATCGACCACAGTGTTCCCCACTCTGCCGGGGTTTCCATGCCAACGTAGCCAGCGGCAAGACAAAAGATGAGGACTCACTTGTGCCTGATCAAAGAGACCACTGCTTCAGTCTGTTGCTCTTGCTATCTAGTATGTTTCCGAAACTGATATACTGTAAACATAAGGAGAGTATATTATAGAGTATTCATCACTGTGTGTTTGTGTACTGTGCCACATCAAGGTGAAACTAAAAATAGTTCCTGTTTAATTGTAGTTTTCAAGGTGCAGAAACTGACAAATGAGAATTAAAACAAGGAAATGCAAAAATATCTATTATGATGCTAATTAAAATGAGCAGCTACATATTCAAACAGAGAGAACAAAGGATGAGTTCTTACTGTATTGTGAGAAAACAATCAATTGAGTGCACCAACTCCTGATCACATGCAGAATACAAAATGCTGTATTGACAAGACCAGGAAGTAAACATTGGTTGCTAATCAAAATGCCAAACCTAACATCCATAATCTGTGTTTACATGCTAATTTATCAGTGCATATTTAATACTCATTGTCATTCATGGAAGAGCGCTTTTTATTTACACACCTGATTGTTAACACGCCTCTGATCCTTCATTTTTAATGTGAATTCATGCTGATGTCACTGACAGAATGAACACTTGTTTCCACTCACAATGTAGCTTGCAGGAAATTAATAGTCTCTGCTACTTTGGTGACACAGCAGCACTTTCCTAAGTTCCTGATGTCAGCCAGGCAAACAGGCTCATTCACTGCGGCGATAAGTAAAGCTGAGGTACTGCGTTCGCATAAACAGCGGAGAGGGACTAACAGTTGGAAAGCGGAACTGTATTTAACAACCCTCTGAATGAATGAGTAAAGAAATGCCACAGCAGCTGCGTTTAGTGATACTGTGGGGATAACTTTCCACTCCATTCATCAGCAGTGAAAAGAGGAAGAGGGGTGAGTAAGTGAGTGAAGGGAGACGGAGGCAAATATAAAGTGAGAGTGAGAAAGAGAAAGAGATACAGATTTGATGAATGAGACGGCCAAGCAAAGAGGAACTGGTAAGAAAAAGAGAAAAAAACAAAACAAAGGAGAGAGCTGCAAAAACAGAGAAAGGAGAACAAAAGAGGAGAAGCATGATGATGTTTGGGATGAGAGTAAGTTGAGTTCAGACTTTCAAAGAGATGCAGCGCCTGACTAATTTGCCAGCGCTGAGACCTCAACCAACCAAAGCCAATTTGTGCAGCTCAAGGTGACCCTTGGGAGAACAAATCAGTGTGTGTGTGTGTGTGTGTGTTTGTGTGTGTGTGTGTGTGTGCATGCGTGAGTGAGTGTATGTGAGAGACCTAGAGAGACAGAGACAGAGTGTTCCTTTTTTTTGATAAATCCTCATCAGTGCTTCTGTGAACAAACAAGTGCTGCTTTCACCTATCAAAAAGCCACATATGGGCATCCTGACACACACACACACACACATACACACACACACAGCCCCGCATCCTCATCACGGGGGAAGATTAATGATCGTGCTGTTGTCTTTTCCAGATAACTGCCTCATCATCAGCCAAGCATCCCGCCTTGCTGATCAATCATCTTAATGTAAAGAGATAGACTCTGACTCCTTTAACCACAGCCGCATTCATCTGATGATCGCTCATTACGGGTTCTTTCCTGTGAATAATATGATACACAGTATATCCGTAACATAACTGAAGGCTTTTGTTGACCTTAGATTATTCTGAATGAATGGTTCTTGTTTAATCAAAGCATGAAGTTGTTGTCATTTGTCATGATGCTCCTCCATCTGTCGTGAGTATCTCTAAGTTTATTTAGAATTCGCTTCTTCATTTAGAAGCAGTTTCATGAAAGTTGCAAAACTATGTGATCAAACTGAATCTCTCAACAAGGCTTTCCTTTCATGAAATCTAGGATGTTTTTCAACCAGACACAAAAAAGACTTTTGACTAATAAAAAAGATTTGGAGCCATCAGCATGTCAATTTGGTCCTCTCAGTCTCTGATATCTTTGATGGAGTCCTCTCTGCAGCAGAGTTTTGCGCTATCCTTTGAAGGTATAGACATATTCTGACAAGAAAATAACGAGATCACTTCAATCACATCTGCACATAACAGCAGATGCTTGCATCTATGTTGCATTATGCCATTCATATTGTTTCAGTGGGCTGATACAAAGTGTGAGTTTGGGGGGCGTACGGTGTGGAATGAGGAACGCTCTCCTGTGTATTGGATTAATGGAGTCAACAATTCCCTGTGGCATTTCTGTGATTATGCATATACCGACTCCCCCCCCCCCTCTGCAGGAAGATAAACAAAAACAGCTCAAAGCAAGTTGTCTACCCATAGGACACACATACATACACATACATACACACACACGCTCACACACACAACTGTAATTATAACACACACTCATTTTTGCCTGCACATGCAGTATGTGCATGTGTACACACTAAAAAGAATACGCATTGAATGTGTACGCCTATATACTGCATATACCAGCAAGTACACACACACACACACACACACACAGACACTTTTTCTTTTTTTTTGCAGGGTGAATCACCACCCTGCCAGTCTTCCTCGGGGTCTCCATCCGGATGACTCATCCCTCATCAAACGGTGCCCCTGTAGGAAAATCACCACACTCCCATTCACACATCTATCCGTGCTGCCACTAATATAAACAGTCTCAGTGACAGGCACACACTTGCACACATGCATGCGCTCACACACAAACTTAAACACAAAGGGCTTCCCTTTTCTGTATGCTTGTCAGAGATTTCTTAATGCATGTAGTGCAGTATTGTGGAGGGAAGCCCCTGTGACTGTGTGTGACTCTTTGTGTGTGTGTGTGTGTGTGTGCATTAAGAGAGCGATCACATGCTCCATGTGATGAGTCATACTCAGACTGGTTTGCCAGGGAGCGGCTGGCTGGTTGGAAGCAGTTAGGCAGGAAACTCATCAGCTATGCACCGCTGAGCTCAAGACTCCAGTGAGATTCACACAAGAGTCTCTGACTTTCTTGTTAACTGATGTTTGATTTGCAGTTGGCTGCAAAATAAGCTGCCTTTATATGTTACATGCTGTTCTGTCATGGAAGCAGCCCCTGCACTTTGCAATCAGTGACTTTAACTGCCAGTTTCACACCTCATTAGTTCATTTAATGCATTTGAAGATGGATACAGATGGTTTTACAAGGTTTTGGAGCAAAGCAGTCACAGGATGGCAAAATTCTGTGTGTGTGTGCCAACGCTCCAGCCCTTCTCCCTTAGGTCAAGGTCTTGAGGCCATTTTTCTTCCAGAGTCCTGTTATTTGTTTGTTTGTTTTGTTTCATGACTCTGTAATTTAAACAGTTTCTAGGATACCTAAAGAAGATTCATGGAAATCACACAGACTGTGTAGAAGGTTTTATATTTCTAATTTACCGAAATGGCTAATATTCAAATTTGAGCACATACCAGCAAAAGCATAACTAAAGCAGGAAATAAATGAATAAACAATGTCACAATTTTCAAGGTCAAATCGACAGGTGCATGCTGAAAATACACAGGCGACAGGTGCTGCTGAAGCTTGACGATGAAATTTGTTATGCTGGGATATTCAAAATTCATACCGGATTAATTTTTAGAGAACAGTTTATTTACCTTAATCAAATAAAAACATTGCAAAGAATATAGTCTGTTACATTTTATATTGTATGCTACTGGGTCAGATTTTTCAGTTAATCTGCTGTTCCTGTTGGACAAATATAGCTAAAGCCTGAAAAATGTTCTTGAAATAGCAGATAGCAGACCGAATGAAAGGCAGCTTGAAAATCACTGCTAACATGTTTATCCTCTACCATGCAACCATGAAGCAAAGCCAAGGAGGCAAAGAGAGGCTCAACCATTCTCTTTGTAACAGGAACCGGGCTTTCATGGCACTGTGGTCTTGATTTTCAGAAATTCATCTGACTGTAACGGTGCTGGTGTGACAGAGATGAAACTACCAGCCATTGTCTCATTTATGGTAATTGCTGCATATTAAAGTTTTACAGCAAATCCACAATGAGCAAATGAATATTACACATGGTGTATACAAAGATGACTGAAAACCAAACATTACAAGCGTTCATTAACATTGAAAGCACATGATCCATAAGTGAGGAGGAGGAGGAGGAGGAGGAGGAGGAGGAGGACACTGCAGTAGAAGGATTGTAATGATTAAAGACTTTCTCTCTGACAAAGAATCCACATCAAATGTCTTGAACATGTTTTTATCCTCCATTCATAGAGCCATATGTGGAATGTAGAACGTAGTTAAGCCATGTAATGTGTGTGTGTACGCGCATCCGTGTGTGTGTGTGTCCATCTGAGTAAAAAAAGAAAGATTGAAGAGATAAGCGGCCAGATCAAGCTGGCAGGAGACATGCGTGTGTGTGTGTGTGTGTACTTGTACATGCATGTGTATTTCAGTGTGTATCGAGGGCAGGCACATGATGAGGTGCCAGAAGAGTGGTTTTGATGAAACAGCTGTAGGCAATGGCAGGAGAACGATGAGACAATAGGTCACTCATCGCTTTGTTCTACCTTGAACCTCAGAGTGTGTGTGTGTGTTTGTGCATGTGTGCATGTGTGTTTCCTGCACTGGGCTGGGCTCCCTACCCTCAACTCAAATGAAAATCACCTGGTGTACCTGAAACATCTTTGGCAAACGCATATACATCATGCCCCTCTCGCAACCCCTCTCCTCCGTACATTGGCATTCTCCTCCACATCAGTCATCTCCTCTCCCTGCCTGGTGCTGAGGATGCTGTTCTGGCTTTCCATAAGGCCCCAGATTTTGACATCTGGTGGCCTAGATAAGCAGGAAACACACTGAGCACATCAGCCGATCTGTGAGACTAAAGGGCGATTAAAGCACATAATCTACCTGATATATAATGAGGGAAAACAGCCCAGATAACAAAGGCAGTGGGACACATAGATAACCACTCAGAAATGAGGGCTACACGGTCGGTGCACATCTGTTGTGTTTTGAAAAAGGCATAAGAGCAAAACCTTTGTATCCTAAAAGTCCATGTTGCTACCTATGCCCTGCATTTGACTTTGAAATACAGGCAACCCTCCTGTGCATGTTTGCATATGCATAGAGTATGTGTGCATATGTTTATCAAAGTGTGTGTGTGTGCGTGTGTGTGTGTTCCTTGGCTGTCTAGTGTGTGTGTACATGTGCACGATTTTGTTCCCACCCCTTTTTGTTCCAGATGCAAAGAAATAATGTGTATGAGTCATCGCCTCGTGGTGTAGAATATCAGTGATCTAAGTGTCCCTGATGAAGAGCAAATGGGGAGAGACAGACAGACAAGAACCCCGCGGAAACAGTCTGCGACAATGCTGCTCGGTTTCCATGACAACCCAGCTCTGCCAGAATCGCCAGGAACACAATGTTTTTCTCTAATGAGGCAAACTGGATCATTTTGTCCATCTACCTGTGTACCTAGTAGTCTTTCTCCTGTCCTTGTGCCTTTTAGCACTCGTGCACACAGAGGAAGGCAGCGGGGAGGGAGGGAGGCGAGGTTATGACTGCAGCTTGTGTATTTACTTTGTGCAACGCTGAGAAGGTAAATTGCTTCTCTGTGCTCTGATGTGAGACTCGCCAGACAAATGTGAAAAAGATTGCCTTCTCTAACTTACTGATTTGCACTGCAGTGGCAAAGTCAAGGTGACCCCCCCACCCCCCACACCAACACACACACACACACACACACACACTACTTCTGCTACACTTTTACAAATACAGACGTAGGCACAATGTCATGATAACACTGTGTCCAACTAATGAAGTGTAATCAAAACTGCCATCTGACTTCAATAACATCTCCAACTATAATGACGGTTTATTTGTCGTAACATGTAAAAGGATGCTTGACATTATGTAAAAGTGAAGCGCAGGACAGATGAGACAAATGTCACATGACGCATTAAAGCTCTGTCACAATAAGGCATAGTTATCATCTCAGTGTCGGTTGTTAATCAATGAAGCTCAGTGTATCTGTGTTGTTTACATTAGGGACAGCCTGTACTGTCAATGACCTTTTCTTATCTTGTGTCTCTCAAAAAGAACTTCACCAAGTCACCTATTAGACATTTGGTGTACTACGAATGGGATTTACTTGCATCATTCATTATCAAACCCTTTTAGAAAAAAAAATATTCTGAAATCAAAGTGTAAACATTGTTTGTCTCATCACCAAAATACTGAACGCAGAATTACAAATGCCTATGACACATTTAAAATGATTGACAGATCTTTAAACACACTGACTAACCCTCGGCAACACATTAATATGAATTCATTGATGTTTTGTGGTGCTGTTAAAGGTTTGTTTACATCAGCAATGTGCAATACAGATAATCACCGCAAAAAAAACATATTTGAAATTGACAGATTATCAATCAATGGAACCTTACTCCTCCAATAAAGGTTATGTAACTTCTTCCTGAGCTGCTGCCCTCTACAACTTAGTAGTAACATTGCACGTATTACACAATTAACTGTAAATCATTCCTAGTTCACATTATTTTTCAAAGCATCAAAGTGAACATTTTGTCTTCTTTATTTTTGTGTCAAAGATACATCATTGTAATACGGTAATGCTGCACTGAAATATCAACAACTATTGGATGGATTGCCAGGCGCCATTTTGCACAGATAATAAATAAATCAATAAATAAAGTTTGAACACACTTTCTCATTCAAGGAAATGGGAAGGTGTGTCCAAACTTTTGGCTCAACGCACCGCCTTGCCAAAGTAACAGAAGAACACAAGGTCAGAATTTTTGATACTCCAACATCTAAGATTTGAGAGTTGGCTCCTGAAAATCGTGGGATTCAAAAACTATCTTGTTGGAAAGTCAACACAAAAAGACCAGCAAGTAAGAACTTTGCTTAAAAGGATGCCAACTCCTAAACCCCTCAAATATCTGTGTGTCCTTTAATGCACTGTCAAGAACAGTTGAGGTAAGGTTCTGTGATTGATTACCTTTTTCGTGGAAGTTTCAAGTTGCTGGCAAAGGATTTTCACACTGTGGTGAAAATAAATGGAATCCAGTGGCTGCCTGTAAAGTGGGATATTAAAACACTTAAGGCCTGCTTTAGAAACTGGTCAGCGGTAAAGTGAAAAACTTGCAAATTGTAGTAAATGAGCTAAGACATGTAAAACCACAAGTATGGTCCTTTAAATATGTGCACAATGCTGCCGTCCTGTAGTCCAGCTCCAAGACCTGCAGGTCTAATGGTGGGAGATGATCTCACCATCATGCCCACGATGAATGCTGGATCATTCAATTACAGAGCAACACAATGAATCATTCTCCTCGTCTCTGACAATCTCCTCCACACTCCACTCATCTGACACCACCAAATCACGGAAGATGGCCCTGTTATCTTCATAATATGGATAAACAGTGACAGTTGTCTCAGACAGAAGGCCATTTCGATGGCAGCAGATCAGTGTCTGTAGTGAGGCTTACAGTCAGGGTATAAAGAGATTGCAGTCCTGCTGAGATGCCTGTGCCCCTGCAAAATTCCTAGCCAGCCAGGATGCAATGAAATTAGTGAACTGGGGCTTCGGTCCCGTGACTTCACTCAGCTGACAGAAAGAGACACTATCTGCTAACATTTCAGCTTCAGTTTGTATGTGTGTGTGTGTGTGAGAGAGAGAGAGAGACAGAGAGAGAGGTATTATGTCTATCTTGTCCTCTCACTCCCTGTGTCTATCTCTTTCACACACTCACATACTTGTCTTGTTCCACAGTAAATGTGTCAGTCATGGGTCTCATCGCTGGAGCAGACTCTCAGACCATCCCGCCCCCTCCCCCCCCATGTTCTTTTTCTTCTCTCTTGTCCATTTTTGGACATTTTCAAAAGGATGTTGAGAGAGAGCAGGGTTCACACAAAAAAGAAAATGGTGACTCTTAAAGCAAAGCTGTGTTCCTTGGGATTATCTGGATTTTGTGGTGATCCACAAAGAGTCGAAAGGGAACAGGTCAGCATTCAAGAACTTACCTCAGGGCTTGGATACTCCAAAAAAGTACAGCAAATACTGCCATCATTTTCTCACCCAGTGCGATTTTTTTTTTGTGAAGCCCTTTTCTGAAACAAGCAAGGGTGGCGGAGGAAATTAAACTGTAAAGATTTAGGAAAAATGATGAAAATAATTAAAAACAGTCTAGCCATCTTACTGTATTTCTACAGGCAGGCAAGGGGTTGAGCCAGCTGGCTGTATGGTTGGGCTTCATTTCACATAGGTATTTTCATGTCTGTGGTCTTCTCCATTTCTGGGAGACTACCCAAAGAAAATGGACAAATCCAGTATGGAGAACACAGACCTTTGGGAGGCAACCCCATAGTTAATTTGACACTGTATATTTGACAACCGGTTTCGTATATGAAAAACAATCTGTCTTGAGCCGTTGTGTCAACAAGCTGAGACCGAGCGGCAGGGTGCAGTGTTTCTCGAGAACTATTTGTGGTTTATTTTACTGGGAGAGTCTTTCCTCTTCCCCGTTAAAGCGTCAAACCAAAGTAGCGCTATGGCAATCCCCGTCAAAGCTCCTGTCCCCGCAAGTTATTGACTCAGCTCAGGGCCAGATCTACCAGCAGGGTGTCCTGAATGCACACCTAGGGGCCGAGCTTACCGAGGGGAGGCCTTGCATGGACTAAGAGATAAGGAAAGTCCCATGTGGTTAGAAAAGGTATTCCAGCAACACAGAACGCCCACCCATGTTCCTTTTTTATTGCTATATTAAACAAAATTTCATTTAAAACAAATTAAAGATTGGTTTATAAAATCAATATGGCCTCTGAAAGGGCAAATGACTAATGGAGTCATTTTATGTAAATCACATGGAGTTTTAATAAGTTACAAATGGAAAAAAAGTTTAATGCAATGGTATGTGAAATGGATGTAATGGACGTCCTTTTGAGATTTAACATCCAGGGGCCCATGGAAACCATGATTCAGCCATAAATGAGTTCTTGCCACAGGGACTGATTAAAGTAGGCACTAGTGATGTACGCACAGTATATGAAAAGCTAGGTTTTTGTGAATATTTGAACAAAGCACGTTTGCAGTTTCTATTATGGCAACTTTTTTTTTCCATTCGAAAACCCGAACCGGACATCTGTATGACTGATGCTCACACTGGAGGGACTTCGGATCAGGGCTTTAATTGGGCAAGACTTTGTTTTCCACCAGTAACCTGCGGATATGAAAGGATGACTGGTTGTATTGGTGTGCTTTCAGCCGGCCAAGGCCCCTGTTATTACACAAGTGCTGGACTTCTGCCACGTTACACAACTTGGAGAATAGGTGAACCCAGAGGAACGGGGTTAACCTGGCTGCAGTCCCCTCACTATTAGAGTTCACTGACTGTGACTCCACGGGAAGAAGGATCTTTTATTTACTGTCACTGTACCGTCAGATTTAAGATGGAAAAGGTCTTCAGTGATGACAACCGCAGCTCAAAGAACTGTGACGATTTTTTTTCCCCTCCCTGAATGTTACATGTTCGGATAGCCTGTTGACCCCTGGTGGGAGAGAGAGAGCGTATGTGTGTGTGTGTGAGTGCAAGAGTGAGGCACACAGACCCGCCTATGCTTATCCCAGCATGTGTTTCCTGTATGGGAATGCTTAGAGTAGTGCAGTATGCTTACAGTAAGTGTAAGTGTGTGTGTGTGTGTGTGTGTGTGTGTGTGTGTGTGTGTGTGTGTGTGTGTGTGAGCGAACAAGAGCGGGACAGAAAGGAAGGGAGAGACAGAGCGAGCGAGAGAGCAAAGGCATATCCAAGGGGATCAAACCTAAACCACAGGATATTTCTGACCTTGAGGGCGAGCGGGCGAAGCAGGGCGGGAGGGGAGAGGAGGAAAGAAAAAGAGAGGAAAGCTGGAGGGAAGGAACAAAGTGATGGAGGGAGAAAGAAACGAGCGGAGTCTTTGGAGGGCAGCTGGAAAGCCTCCAGAATCCTCCGCTCAAACCAACCATAAAATTCCAACTGAAGCCACAAAACCAGTATGAGGACTGACGAGAGTGCCTTCTGCCCACAATGGGTGTGTGTGTGTCTGTGTCTGTGGTGTGCACCACATTTACTTTTGTGTGTGTATATGTGTGTGTATGTGTGTGTGCCATATGTGATTAAAGGGTCCGAGCAGAGGAGGCCAGGAGGCAGACGAGTGATGCAATCCATGGAAGCGAAGGAGAGGACATGAGGGCGGCAGGAAGGAAGGGAGGGAAGAGAGGAAGGAGGAATTGTTGCTTCTGGGGATCCAGCTCTCCAGGAATGTGCTGACGGTCATGTCCCACACAGTCGGAGAGAATGTTGCATTCTGGGAAAGTCTGCGGAGGTGACACCACCTGTTTTAGTATGCTACAGATTGCAAAAAAATCACACATTATAAAGGGATAGACTTTGTGAGTCATTATTGTTACTTTTCAAAGGCACAACTGTCTTCTTCCATGTGCAAACTGGTCTTTCTCACTGCAGGCTGGAGGCCCGAACCGCCCTCATACAGCAGCAGTGGAGATCTATTTTGGTGCGAGCTACACAATGTCCACAAGCACCCACACAGGCTCGGTGGGTAAGGTGATTGGTAAGCCTGGACAAATAGTCTATTTATGAACATTGCAAGAGTGGGAGGTTGTCCTTGAGCTGGTTTGTCTGCCGTCTGAAGTGCTAAGTGCTGTATACAGTTACAATAGATAGAACATTCACAAGGACGAGTGAAGGTGGAGAGGGGGAACAAGGGAGGGTGAGTGCTAGAGAGTACTGGGAATAGAGATGGTGAGTCAGAGGCCATTTGGAAAGTAATTTCATCTCTGAAATGCCGTATATCTTTTCATCAATGAAAGGAAAGTATTCTCTGAACCAGGCAGGCATGAGAAGAAAAACATCTCTGTTTGGTGAAAGGGAGCCTATTTGAGGGGGAGAGGACAGATACCATTCACAGGTTATTTTTGCACTCTTATTTATTTCATGTAGCTGAAGTTGTTTGTTACAATACACTGCAGTGAAAGAAGTTTAAAACAAGATTAAGAGTCTAAAGCCATGCTAGCGGCTCTGTGAGGCTGTATTTAGGCACAGCGGTGCTTTGAACTAAATGCAACCGTCAGCATGCTAACATCCTTACAAAGACAATGCTAATATGCTATAATATTTACCATTGCCATGATCTTAGAATAGAGTATTAGCATGCAAACATTTGCTAATTACCATTAAGTACAAAGTACAGGTAAGGATGATGGGAAGGCCATTAGTTTTGGTAAGGTAGGGTAAGGTTTGTTTATTTGTCATATACACATTACACAAGACAATGACGCTGAAAAGTTTCCCCACTGTAATAATATTTCTCATCTGTCTTAGCCAAGAGGAAACATTTCAACATGATGGCATGATGTCTTCTGTAATTTTTGTGAATCATTGGTTTCTTATGTCCTGATCTTATTTGAGGTTTTAGGGGTTCCAGCTTGACTCTGGACAGGCTGCGAGTGGTGTGGCGCCCAGCCACTCAAAAAGGAAAAGAGAAGGGCAATGGGGAAGGGAATTAGGTTAAACTTCCAAAGACAGGTCTGGACTGCTGTGTGTATCCTGGCAAAGCAACCTTGGCCTTGACAGGACTGCACAAACATGTACAATATTTGACTCCTGCCCAATTTCTTTCCTTACATAAATATGGGTGGAGATCCATGTCCATTCACTAAAACAACTAAACCCACTCTGCAAATCTACATAAAATCAATAAAATGTATTTTAGTGTCAGGGCAGGGCGGCAAAGTAGCAACACGCCACTGACAAAAGTATTGATCCCCGTTGAAATACAAGTCTAAGAAAAATGAAAAAAATGAATTCATGAACCATGTTTTCTGTTAACCAAGTTCACTGACTGCAGAGGAAGGGAAAGTCACCACAGAATACTGAGTTGGACTGGTGTTTGATTGGTCTGGCATCAGCCGTGTGGTTATATGGGCAAGTACAAAGAGAATACTGCGGTTATTCTTGGACCACCACTGTCCGCACTTCCATGTAATGTTCTGGTGCTTACCATCACTGGTTCAGTTCATCTGCTGGGATTATAAGTCGGCCCTGTTAAGGAGCTGTAGAGAGGTCTTGCAAGGACACTGACTGAGTGGCTTACCCTCACTGCTTCCAAATTAAAGTGTTTGTACAAGTCCAGGACGCAAACCGAGCCCGGACGCAGCCATCACCACCAAACTGCTGAATTCTACAGTGTTTTTTTTTAATTTTGTGACTCTGTGTGTGCACTGTAGCCTCAAATTAAAATCAGCCTTGGCTTTAGAGTTTGGCTTTTTCTCACACACAATGCACATGCTGTCATGTTGTTTGCGCGCTGTGGAACGTCAGCACTGATATTTTCGGTTGTGTGGAGGAGTCTACCCATAGCAGAGCAAACACGACATAACGTCGGCAGAATGTTTTGTTTGCTGAGCCCATCACCTTTCAGCGTGTATTTGCCCCGCATACTCTTTACTGACAACTTGATGATGTATCTGTGGGAACTTAATTTGTCACTGGATGGCCTGATGATGCAGCTGGACATAGACCTGGCAACATCTGAACCCTTCACTGTTGTTACATGGCATCCACTTTCTCTCTCTCTCTCTCTCTCTCTCTCCAGCTCAGTTGTAGCACCTTTGAATAACACAAAATGCCCCGGAGTCATTTGAAAAGTCAGCTAGTATCACTGCTGAAAGTAGATTTAAATGGCATGTTTCTAAAACGACTGCTGACCTTTTGTTATTTCAGTGAAGTACTATATGTTCATCCCCTTGATTACACGTCAACCAGTGATGACACGTAGAAAACCTCAAGTCTGTTTCTGTGCCATATCTTCACTCTGACAACGCATCCTGTGACAACAAACCACAAGCGCTGAACTGAGCTTGGTTTGATATTTACCCCTGAAATTACCCTGAACCTGAGACAGCTGAACTTTCTGTTTTGTACATTATGCTGCACAAGAAAATGAAAGTGTCAACTAGCCAGTCATAACTGCAATTATTGACTAAATATGTAGCTATTATTTTATGATTTCATCATTTTACTCGCCAACTTTTTTATAATATGCAGACTGAGTCCCTCCTTCAGACAGAACCAAATGAAAAAAAAAAATGTTTGCACTATTGTGCCTAAAGTGAAAAATGTTTTCCTTCTTCTAATCTCAATCATGTCAAATGTTATACCAGTGGCAATATACTGAGAATTCATTTGTATGACTTGTCTCATTAATTTGCACATAGTAATTCGGTATTCCATTAAACTCAAGGCTTATTTTCATGGTAATAATGTACACCATATTAATATCTATGCAAATACTTTTGACTTCCATATGCAGATCATTACATCTGCAGATGTTGTGCATCACACATTTGTCTTTAATATTAAGACAAATCAGGAAGGACCAGTTGTATGAAAAGTGTAATCTGTTATATGTATAGTGAGTGTATGGCAGTTGAGTAATGTAATAAAAGACAGGTGAACACAGTGTTCCAGGTCAGAGCTGAAGTCTGCGTCGCTTTGGTCCAGAGAGCAGCATGAGTCACCGGAACAGAGCAGATTGCTAGCTTGCAGAATTCATTAAGACAAATGTAAGGTATATGGATTTCCTCTGGAAGGAAAAAAAATCCTTGGCAGCTGCAGAACAGCACCCTAGTGAATCCTCAAGTAGATTTCCATACACCTTTGGAATGACAGCATGCATTCTGCAACTCCATGGATGATTTATCTTAGTCTGAATGTAAATGAATTAGCTTAAATCCTTCAGCATGTTGGCCCTCTTAGTATTATTTTTGGAACCATTCTCATACAACTAGCAGACTGCTACTTTGATATACAATGGGTCTCAACTAGTTTAATACCTAATGAGTCAGGTCTACCAAGTGAAAGGCCTATTAGCAGCCAGGACAAGAGTGATCGGTTTGGAAATTAAAATTGCAGAAGTTAATGTAAATTTCGCTGCAAAAGCATGTGTTAAAGACGCAGACTAAGCTGATATTTAATCTAACATTACAAGTTTATGTCATGTTTGTGTGCCTTTGTACCATGGCGCCATCATGCGGACACAATTCAGTGTTGCACTAATAGACATACAGTTCAAACTCAGAGTTACGGTAACACAAAATCACTGCTTAAAAGCGGCGCTTGAAGTCTAAAAAGACAAGTGTCGGCACTCAGCTCATTCACACTAGTGCAGCTGATCCAGTGTTTCCCGCAGGCTGAGAATTTACTTTTAATTTACTCGGGTGGCGTGGCGTGTGACCGATGTGCATGCAGAGATTCATGCAGTTTAGTGGGGAGAGTGTAACCCAGGTTATTTTCTGTAGGTACAATTTACAGATGTCTCCTAAACGCCTCACAAACAGACTATCGGTTGATGTTACATTTAAAAGAGAATCGGGAGGGTTGTGAGAAGTTCAAGTGCATATGAAAAAGTCATGGAACACCAAAGAGTAAAATGATAAGGAACCGGTACTACGTACTTCGAGCACTACTTAAAAGTTACAGTTGATATCTTTGCCCTATACACATGTTTCACAAGGGCGGGGATTATGCTTAGCTTGCCAATTAAAAAAAAACAAATGGCAGCAGATTAAATGTAAGGTTAGAAGTGCATCACATTAATATTGCTAAGTTATAGTGAGATGGACGGTGTAGTTATTTTATAGAGCTTTACTCTTGCTAGTTAAATTGGCCTGCCAATAATGTCTGGGGGAAGCTTCAAATGTAACGTGTAAACAAAGGTCGAGAGGCTCTAGTTTTCCAGGCGTTAAGTCAGTAAACTAACTGAGATGATCCAGGATCAGCAGTTGTTCTCGGTAACTTTGACTTCTAAATGTGACCGTATAACAAAGGACTGATCCCATATCAGCCACCGCGGCACCGGATGTCGGTTAGTGAAAAGGCGAGTGCCGTTTTCTACAGGAAATACCTTCCGCTGGAAAGAACATTGTCGAGGCTGCCATTTTAGCGACCTTACGGTAGGAAAACTTGCTCCGTGATGTTGTGTAGTTAGCTGCGCTTTGACAGAGTCACTGATACACTCATTGAAGTCGTATTATTGTAGAACCGCCCGTTTGTTTTGGGTTAACGGTTAATTTTAAGCTAGTTTACCTAGCTTAACTGCTGTCCGTGATGCTAACAGTTACTGTTAGCAGTTACCAACCCTAGCAGTGAACATAATGTGAACCAAAGCAACAAAAATATCACGTTAAGTCCGCTGTATGGGTAAATAGGCGTGCGATATTGGGGTTTGGGAGTTTATATATATGTGAAAGAGGTGTGTTTGTTATTTTAAAGAAATTGCTAAGCATTTAGCTAAACCTTCGCAGTTTTCTTTTATGCCTTCGAGCAAGGCAAAACCCTCCGTTTGCACGCAGGTCATTGGTGTTACTTCAGTGGCTGCATCTGTCTGTGGTGTGCGTTCACAACTACTTTCAATCTTACAAGTCACATTTCCCCCGCTTTGTTTTCCTCAGCAGCACAAATGAATTATGGGTGTCCAAGTGGTCCAGCTCACCTCTAAGTCCCACCATGACAACATCCTGGCCTCTCTGTATCAGCTGAGGCTGCTGGGACAGCTGAGTGATGTCACAGTACAGGTAGACTACCAGGGGGACATGCAGGAGTTTCAGGCCCACCAGGTGATGCTCGCAGCATCCAGTGGCTACTTCAAGAGGATGCTTCTCTCTCCGGATGGTGCCCAAGACAAATTAGTACTCTCAAATATGCACTCCAGTGACTTCTCCAAGTTTTTGGAATTTGTGTACACCGGTAAAGTGGAAGTTGCCAGAGACAAGATTGGGGATGTTCAAACAGCGGCGCAATTTTTGGACTGTCAGGATCTTTCAGAAGTTTGTGGTGAGGCCATGAGTGCTGGAATCCTACAAAAACATACAAAGAAGACATCTGCATCCGAAGCTGTAGATGAAGACGATAAAGCACATAGAGAACAAACGAGCAATGAGAAGAAGCAGCCAATCAACGTACGTCTTAAGCGGCGGCTCTCCCCACAGAGCTCTGAGAAAGTAATTTCAAAAAGATGTAAGGCAAAGAACGATGTGAACGATGAAAAAACACAAGAAAAAAAGCTAAAAATGAGGTTGGCTGGCCGTAAAGTCCTTAAGAGGTGTTTAAATACTAAAAGAGACACTTTTAACAAAGCTTGCGAAAACACCAATGAAGACACAGAGGAGAACGAGGACAGGGATGAAGCAGAAGCCCAGTCAGATGAGCAAGCAGGGAAAACAGACAAGTCTTCATTGGAAATGCCAGTCTCTGATGATGTGGATGAGTGGGAATGTGAGGCAGATGTGCATAGTGATGATGCTGAAGAAGACCCCTTGTTGTTATCTCTGGAGGAGGAGGAGGAAGAGGGGGAGGAGATGGATGGACAGTCTAAGGAGACATTAAAGAGAACATCCAAAGCTCAATTCCAGTGTAACAAGTGCCAGCGGACCTTCCACTATGAGAGAAGCTATTTGAAGCACATCAGGTAGGACATAATGGTGCTCCTGGTTTGATTGATTGATACCATAGTTACATAAAATAGTGCCATATCGTAATTTCCAAAATAAATGAAAAGCTCATACTGTTGGTTTTAGAATTTTTTCAAGTTGAACTACAAAGCAATCCTGCACAAAATAGTAGGCATCTTATTTTCTAACTGCGGTGAAAAGGTTAATGTGTGACTTACTTTGTCTTCCAATAATGCTGTAACCTGTCACTGCTATGTCGGCCAGTACGTACCATGGAGTGAAAGCAGAAGTCATCTATCAATGTGAGACCTGCCAGCAGACCTTCGCTAACCGCAGCAACCTGAAGATCCACGAAAAGCACGTCCACAGTAACGAGAGGCTTTTTGCCTGCGACTCCTGCACAAAGACCTTCAAACGAAAGAAGGATGTTGTCCGCCATCAAAGACAAGTCAGAATTATTGAATTTTTTTTACACACTTCCTGTATCTACAGTATAATTTCCATAGTATGTTTTTTTTTTTTCTTCCCTGATTTGATCATTTCTGTCTGACATCCCTGCTGCTGCCCAGGTACACGAACGCAACAATCTGCGTCATGTCTGTCCTGACTGCGGAAAGGCACTCAGCTCCAAAACTGCCCTAGTATTGCACGAGAGAACACACACAGGCGCAAAACCTTTTGAGTGCACGGACTGCGGGGCCAGATTTACCCAGAACTCTGCCCTCAAGATGCACCGCAGGTACTGACTCACTCAATGAAACTGACATTGGGGACCCAGGTTTTAGTAATCTATGAAGATGCTGATGTGGTCATACAATATATTTAAAATCATTCTGACTATGAATGTTAATGTAATCTGCATGCCTGTAATTTCACTGAAAGCTATCCTTCTGCATAGTACATTTAGCTTAATTTAATAGATATTCAACAGAGCTGCAAAAAGATCAATACAAGACAGTTAAGAAAAGCAGTTGTGGGTGTTCATTTATACATATTAATAACATGTCTACATGTATGAAATGGATTAGGGCTAAACTGTTTCACTATGTGTAGGACTCACACAGGAGAGAAGCCATTTGCTTGTGACCAGTGTGACGCCCGCTTCACTCAGAAGCACATGTTGGCCTATCATAAGAGATCCCACACAGGTAAGAGCAATGTATTATTATTGTCATCTTTAGTTTGACAGGAGATTTTTAACCCAAGGCCTGAGTATATTCTGTCTCAGCTAAGAATTTTTTTTTAAAGTGAGCCTTGATGCTTGTACCCATACCAGAACACAAGTGAAAAGATTGTGCTTTTGGAATGTCTTTGTCTCGTTAGGAGAGAAGCCCTTCATGTGCGAGGCCTGTGGGAAAAGCTTTGCATCTAAAGAATACCTGAGACACCACTCAAATATCCACACCGGGTCCAAGCCGTATAAGTGCGAACAATGTGGTCGAGGCTTCGCTCAGAGGAACTCCCTTCACCAGCATTTAAAGATACACACAGGTAATTTACATATTTGTTTCTTGTTAATTTAGAGAGAAAATTCAAAGCTGAGAAACCAGTTGTCTGAACATTTTTGCTATTTTCTTTCTCACTGATCTCCACTGTTTGTACTCTGGCATTGATGTGATTTTTTTCTTCTCTGGTGATTGTTAGGTGAGCGTCCATACAGCTGTAAAGACTGTGACAAGCAGTTCACCCAGCTCAATGCCCTCCAGAGGCACCAGCGTATTCACACAGGAGAGAAACCCTACATGTGTGGCCTTTGTACACGCACCTTTACAGACAAGTCCACCCTTCGCAGGCACACTATGGTGAGCAGTGCTTATCTTACTGTAGCCATACTATCAGAAAGGGTATTTTCAACTGTATGGGTACAATGCTGAGAAAACGTTTACTGTGGCAGTGTCCAAGGAATATCCTCAATTTTATCAAGGCTTTTGCATAATGTCTACTTGTACATGTTTATCACCTGGTAAGTTGTCTTCAAATACTGTGATGTATATACATTGCAAAAAAACAGAAGACAGTGTGGAAAGCAGGCCACATTTATGGGAATCTTCAACTAAACCAAATTGCAAAGAATTCTTTGACTCATCAGACTGCTGTGAAAATAACACAAGCTTCTTTAACCTTCAGATTCATGACTCAGATGCTCCCTGGAAGACCTACCTTGTGGTGCTGGAGGGAAATGTGGAGGACAAGAAACCCAAAACTCCGACTAAGGGAAAGACAGAAAAAGCAGGAGCAGGAGAGAAAAAGAGCACATCTAGAAAAAGTGGTGCTGGTGCTGGTTCTGCTGTGTGTACAGCCGGTGATGCTGTTAAAACTCACACTGAGTCCATCATGGTGCCAGCTGAGCCAGTCACTCTCCCGCCTGATTGGACCAGTCACGGAGCTATTGCTCTGGTCAGTCACGGCACCCTGGGTGGAATCACTGTCATCCACACTGAGATGCCACCTGGAACTCAGATCCAGCCCATCGTAACCACTGACAGCACAGGGGCCAGCGTCATTTCCTTAGATGGCTCAGCCATTCCTGTCCCATTCTCTATACCTGTGTCCATGGCTCAGCCTATCCCCTTGTCCTCTGAAGCCTCCTCTACCTCTCTGTCTGTACCCACACTCTCAGTTCCTGTTTCCGATGGTGCATTAGCGTCAGTCTCAGTGACCCCAATTGTTTCTACGTCATCTGTCCTGGAAGCTGGTGCCTCACAGACCATTTTGGCTCCAGTTTCAGAAATGAAGGGCACTTCTGAGGCAGATATTTTGCAGCCTAATATTCAAACTGTGATCGTCTCCGACAAGATGTGTGAAAAAGAACAAACAGCTGCCGTCCAAAGTGATGGACAGCAAAGGACAGCAGACGAACCTTTAGCTGAACCTAAAGAGGCTTCAGCTCAAGATAATTTGTAGAAAATGCATGTGAATATAAAGAGTTTTATCTGGGTGTAGGGAATTTAAAATCCTGTTTTACTCCATGTTTTCACGTTATTTTATGTCTTGGACCTGGCGTCTGATTGTATTTTGGCATTAGCAGTGTTTGAATGTGTGTTCTGACCATGTGGTGTTTCATCATTGTTATCATCTTAATTCAAGTGTTTTATTGTGACTCAGACTTGGATGTGAGGCTCAGCATTCATCACAAGATACTATTAAAAATCACAAGAATTTGTTGATCTTTAGTCACATCTTTTTTAGAGGTAAAACTAAGGCATAATTAATACATTTGGTACAATTAATTACATACATTATAATATACAGTATGTTATGTCGCACAAATATTGAATAAAAATATTTGAAGGGGAGTGTTTAGCCATTACATTCAATGCCAAACATTACTGAGAAACTAACTCATTGTATCATGCACTGAAGGAGACCACAGCATTTATCATTGTGTGTCTGATGTGTACCAGAGGGGTAATGCAATAAGAGGCAGGTCTGTGCAAAGAAATCCTTGGCAGCAGCCCAGTGAATCCTCAAGTAGCTTCCATACACTTGGGAATGACAACATACTTTTTTTTTTTGCTGGTGAATGTAAATGAAGTAGCTTAAATCCTTACAAATTCTGGCACTTTCCTTTCTTTGGGACCATTTCCCTACCAGCTGTGTTTCAAACTATAAGTTGAGTTCCACAATACCTGCATAATATCCTTAAGGGTTTTATATATAATAAGGCTGCCTCCAATAACAAAACTACTCAGAAGAGTTGAATAACCCCTGAAGCTGACAGGTTTCTGTTTAAATCAACTGGTGTCTTCTTTTCAAATAGGTTGACAAAGAATGTAGATTTCTTTTATTAATGGTAACTCATCACAAAATTCTAATCAGTTTCCATAAAAACGATATGTGGATACTTGCAAAGAAGTAGGCTAATTACATTTTTAAAAATATGTCACTAGTGGCATGTGGCCATGAGAAAGTACACTAAAAATAAATCAGGCTCAATGTATAGCATGTCACAGTAATGTCAAAACTAGGTTACATAAGTAGACTGCTGTAACAGATTATTGATTAAACTGGCTCCACCAATCAAATGGTCATGTTTAAGTATTAAATTGCAATCTGATGGCAGAATATCTACAGCAGTGGCAAGGGGAATGTAATAGATCAGTAAAGGTATATATATGAATTTGATTTCATACTTATAGTTAATTTACAAAGGCTTGTGCACTACCGTACACACACATAGTACTGGAATACCCCTGAACTTGTGAAGTGTTAGCTCACTGAGATGTAATTAGTGCTATACAAAAATCAGAATGCTGTTGTTTTCACTAATCATACTCAAAGTGGAAAGTGTGCCTCATAGCATGTTGGCAAAGGGCAGCAGGAGAGGCTAATCAAGCCTCAGTTAAAACCACTGCAATTTTAGCTGTTAATGTTTTTGCATGCAAGTTAATTTACAATAATATGTCTTGTAAATTTCTACAGTAGATCATCAGGCGTACAATACAAAATGTCCTACCAAATGGTGCGGACAAAAGATGAGTTAAAGGCAGATGGAAGCTTATTATTTATATATATATATATATATATATAACACTGCTGTCTAGATGAAGACTAAAGGCAGGACAGCACAACTGGGATATAATATCTTTATTATTGTCCATTCGCACAAGCATACAGATCATATCCAAGGTCCGTTGTCATTCCACCTGGAAGAAGCTGGATACACAGGGTGACTGACCCTTGAGTAAAAACTTTGGTCTGGCTCACACTAGTGAATGTAACACAACACGTAACTATACACAATGTCATGCTTAGCGACTGGCCATTTGGAAGGTGCACCGCAGTAGTAAACCTTCGATGATAGTTGAGTTCACGACACAACACAGCACGAGATGAGTGGCTAATGATACACATTTCCCCAAGAGTACTACCCCTGGGATCAGGAATAAGGGGTTTCCATGTCAGTGTTTTTCCATTCAGAAATTCATTTTTTTCACAGCTCAACTATAAATCGCAGCTTACAGATTCAAACATTCAAAGTATTATTACACCAACAAATCCTAAAGTAATAATAAACAATCCTGAAGTAATAAAATCACAAGTATGTATGGAAAAAAAAAATAAATCAGTAACTCTGATTAGATACAAATGTTTAACAGTCTACACTTGGTGCATATCATTGCCCTTCATCAAGAACAGCCTCTCCCCATGGTGATAAAACGGAAACAAAAATAAATTTTTTGTGGTTATATTAAAAACAATCATGATATTGATTGGATTCTTAACTTCTACTCCGACGAATACAAATTAAGATATTGGTACATTCTTAAAATCCACACACACCATGATAATCTTTTGTACAACAAACTGAAATACTCAAATAATTTGTTTAAATACATAACAAACTAGGTTTTAAAAAAAAAAAACAAGCTGCATCTGACTAAGAAACAATAATTGTACAAAACATGCAGTGCTTCTTGTCAATACTAACATCAGTTTCAATACAATATACCGCTCTGAAATCCCCCCCAGGACAGATTCCAGCATAAAAGGTATGCAGCAATCCTCTAGGCAGAGGTGAGGGCGAGAGGATTTACATTCTGACTAGATTCAGACAACGCTCGTAACCAAAGCTAAGATAGTACTCTTGACAGTATAGCAGTGAGCAGTGGAATATTCAAAATCATCAGCCCCCCTCTCCAGATGCTATACACAGTGAGGTGAGTGAAAGACTGTGTGTGTTTGTGTGCGTGTCTGGGTGTATGTATGCATGCGTGATGGATTTGACCCTCCATGCCGCATTTCTACCCCCGGGTTTCTTTCATTTCAGATCCCCTTCATCACCCTGGATGGTCTTTTTGATGCGCAGCAGGAGGGTTGTGTGCCACTGGTCCAGACGTGAGATTGAGTCAAACTCCTTTACCTGGAGGCAGATAGGAAGCACAGACATGAGCTTTTCTTTTCCCCCAGTTATGATTACAATGAGATGGTTCTGCTCCTTCAGTTTAATTTATTACAGATTCCTCTTTTCTTTTTCCTGATGTACTTGTTAATTACAAAATGTATGCTTCAGTAAAGTGCATTTGCTGCCACCAGTATTGCTTGTGTGCTAAATTACACTTTAGCCACGCTAGAGTGGTGTGGCTCCACGGATAACAATGTCGATCAGTTGGTTCACCACTTTTGAGTTGAGACTGAAATATCTCAACAACAATTGGATGGACTGTAATGATGTTTTGTACAGACATTCATGGTTATCAGAGGATAAATCTTAATGACTTTGATGATTTCCTGACCTCTCCTCTGGCTCCACCATGACATTGCTATTTATGGTTTTTAAATGTGATGTTACGATAGCTGTACAATAATGCATCCGATAATTGTCACAACAGCTATTAGATTGCAATTAAATTTAGTACACACATTCATGCACCCCCTCAGGATGAAAACTGTAATAACTTTGGTGATCCTAACTTTTCCTGTAGCTTCATCATCATTTAGTTTATGACAAAATACCTGCAGAACTAATGACATTCCAATCAGCCTCAGCTGTGCTCTGTTATTTATGCTAATAACCAAATATTAGCATGCTAACAGCTCAACTAAGATGGTGAGCATGGTCTACATTATACCTGTTAAACATCATCATGACTTTAGCCTTCATTGTGCTGTACAGTCCCTCTCTAACTGTATATAGTTACTAATCGGTATTGCAGTGACGCGCTCCATCAGGCTGTGCTAGTTTCACATAAACACACAACCCTGGGGGACTGAATGGATACCTGGGATCCAGCCTTCAACTGTCTTGAACACTCAAGGGATCCAACAAAACTACAAGAGCTGAAGCTGTGGGATTCCTGCGCTCACCAAAAAGCTTATTCTAAAACTTTCATAGAGTATACAAGAGACTTACTGCCTCTGTGAAAGCCTCGCTGTTCTGTTCTTCATGAGCCTCAAGAAGTTTCTGTTAAAAAAAAAAAAAAAAAAAAGGTGGGTTATGAATAGATTAGGGAGAGGAAAGTGCGCCATCGTATTCCTCAGAGTTCTTAGCATTGAGCTACCTTCAACAGCTTGCATTCTCGAGAGTCTGAAAAAGCCGGGAACATCTCCTCATATTTTTCAACAGCAATCTGTGGAGACACAGCATGTTGAAATTCTATCACAACTCCCCGCCCCAAATCCTGAGATTGAACCACAAAGATATAAACTTGCCTTAGCATTGAGCTCATCAACAATGAAATGACAAAGAGAGGCTTTGAAGAAATACTCTTTGGCGCTGTATTTCAGCAACGGGTTGTCCATCGTGTTGGCTCCAACCTAGATGCATCCATATCACACAAAATGTATAACAAAAGTCAAAATAACCGAGTCAGTGTCGATTCAGAAAGTAAAAGCATGATACAGAAAAATATGAAGTAGATTCAGTACAGACCTGCTCGTAGATCTCAATTGCCTTCTGGTACTGCTCTAACTGAGCACAGTAAGCCCCCACCTTCAGCAGACACTTGTTGGCAGAACTGAGGAAAAGTGAACAAGACAAAAGTAAGCAACACATTCAATATAACTGGAAATATAAATGCTGTTTATATATTTTAGGGGTATGTGAAATCAATTGATTCGCTATTTCTAGAGTTTAAAGTGTGTAGCTGAATACTGAATAACATTAGATAATGAAATGTTGAATCAAGAGTGGAGCTTTGATAGAGGAGCCGATTTTTTTGGCTGCTTAACAGGCAAGGCAAATAAATCTAAGTTCATGCTGAAATAAGTGCTAATGTGTCGACATCTTTTGTCTTTTTGAGAAATTCAATGAATATTCAAGTTACATGACTAACAAGCTCTCTCACATTCTTTTTTTTTTGGAAAACCTGTTAAGTGTTGTCTTACTTGGCATATCAGAAAACCTATGCAACTGTGCAAATAAGCCAGATAAGCGCTGATATTTTAACATGTCATAGCAGGAAAAGCACAGGTATAATTAATAACA